>NC_048234.1:38788621-38868502 GCF_002007445.2 Ailuropoda melanoleuca
AAACTCTCTCTTTTTTTAAAGATTTTATTTATTTATTTGACTGAGAGGAAAAGAGCACAAGCAAGGGCAGTGACAGGCAGAGGGAAAGGGAGAAGCAGACTCCCCGCCGAGCAGAGAGCCTGATGTGGGGCTTGACACCAGGACCCTGGGATCATGACCCGAGCCAAAAGCAAATGCTTAATCACCTGAGCCACCCAGGCGCCCCCAGACTCTCTCAAATGTGAATAATACGAGTAAGTATTTAATGGAAGAATTAATGAATGAACTTTTACATTAATGGACAAATGCATGAACAGGTTTATTTTCCACTTGGCAAGGGAGGACTTACAAACCTTCTGAAAATTTGAAACTAGAAGAAACCTGAGAGATTCAGAGTAGCCTCCTCATAAAGCAATGATATTCCCCTTCATCCTGACTCTGTCCCTAACACGTGCAAGCACACACATACACGTGCACCCATCATTAAACACTAGCTTTCATTTATCTCACTGTGAACTTGCCTGAACCAATGAAATGCCTGTCTCTCAGTTTCTCTCTCTCCTTCGCCTCCTCTAACTTCCTCTCACTCTCTTTGCCTCTCTCCCCCTCCTTCTCTCTCTCTCTCTCTCTCACACACACACACACACACACACACCACTAGCATCACTACCTTTCTGCAGCATAAATAAAGCACTCATGTGGGAAGCCCTTATGTAATTCCAGAGATTTCAACATTGCTTTTGTTGGGCTGAATATTAGGTGTCATCTTTCTTTTCTTTTCTTTTTGGCATCATAATCTTTCTCTTCAGAGATAAACTCTGATTTATCTAATAAAGCTTCAAATAAAAACTTGCCCGGTTCTTTTGGGGTCGACTGCATCTGACTCAAGCAAGTGGTAAATTGCTTTGCGACGTCACTTGTACTCCTCTGCCTTCCAAATATTGCAGAAAGATGAAAAATGGGGAAAAAAAACCGCAGCCAAAAATATGGAATATTTAAATCAAATCTCATTTCCTTCTCCTCCGATTTTGTTTAGAAGTTAAGAACAGGGTTCTGACGTCAGAGACCTAACCTGAATCCCGACTTTGCCACAATCAGCCGTGGGAACTTGAACACTTAGCCTGCCTCTTAAAGTTTCAGTTTCCTTACTAATAAAATGTCATAATAGGGGTCCTCTTTGTAAAATTATTCTTAGGATTAATCAAGATACTGGGTTGCAGTACTTAGAACAGGGACTTTTAAATACTGAGTGCTAAATACTAAGCGATTATAATTCTATTATTGGTCTTTTCTTAATGCCAGTATTATTGGGCAGGCATTGACCTTGAAACCAAAAAATTGTAGAATGAGCCACAAAACTCACTCTAAATTTCCTCCTGAAATACTAATTTAATTTTTTTAAATAAATGTAAAATAAATACAAACATATGTAACACCCGTGAGGGGGCGGTGGGAAGCATCCAGGCAATTTCCTGCTTATAAAAGGAATCTAATCTGGTAAAATGAATATGTAATCAGACTTTCCGAGGATTTCTAACTACAGCATGTCATGATCCATAATGCTGTTTTGTCTCTCGGCTTCAGTACAATGCCCAGACGATAGATTAATGGCCTTCACAGGCGAATTACCCAGCGCGGCCAATACTGCTCCAGAGAGCGGCTGTAAGAGAAAACTAATTCTGTCAAAGATTCGGTTACAAAGGAGAACGTCAAAGCCAATGAGTATGAGGCTGTCACAGGATTCGGGCTCAGCACCATGAAACCGATCGTCCGTGAGTCACTATTTGGCTCAAGCTTGAGAGCCTCCAGGGAGCGCTAACAGGACTGGCAAGTGTTCCGTCGCTGTGTCGTGCACTGCTCAAACTGCGTGAACCCTGAGACCAGGGCAAGAGTGCCCAAGGGGGATAGCGTTTCAGGGCTTTTTTCTTTCTGGCCTGTTCAGAGCATCAGAGCTTGGGAGAGTACGGTGTTGACCAGTGTTTGGTGCTCGGTGAGGTGGGGTGAGGAGACAGGACAAAAGGGTGGTTTCTCCCTTCTAGAGAGCTTCCCAGCCATTCCTGAGAGAGAGACGGGATCAGGCTTGGGGGCGAGAGGAATCCCCTAAGGTCTCCTGAGAGTTGGTAGGGGATGTGAAATGGACCGTAGAGTTTGACGGAAGAGACTACGACCAGATCCCGCAGTGTGTCCATCACGGGCACACATCCCATGGCCTCCTGAAGGTCTGTGACGTCCCTCTGAGCCATCTGAGGCCAAGGAAATGGTATTTGCCCTACAGACTCAGCTGAAGTTTGGCTGATTGTGGCAGCACACCCGCCTTGCTCATCTTCTCCTTTATAAATGTGTCTGCTGTGGCCATCTTGGTCCACTCTCTTCAGCTTGCCAGAAATGGCATTCTTTGTCACATGGACTCTCAAATGTACCTTTGTCAGTGTGAGTCTTTCCATAGTGGGCATGACGGAATCCCCTGGCTTCTGTTCCTTTTATAACATAGTTGTTTTATTTGTGAATGGGATGAGTTCACTGCTTGAACTGGAGGACCATTTCTTCATGGGCATACATGTATCAATTAGCACTCTTGTAGCTGTGTTCAGTTTCCACTAGAAAATATCAAATGGCTCATGCCTTGAAGAGGGATAGCCCGTGAGTCGGATAGAGCTCCTGAGAACCTGGCCTGAGTGCCACTGATTTCCACCAGGGTGTTCCAATATACTTTCACCAGTAAGTCACTTCTCTGGATCTCAGTTCATGGAGGGAGTTGAGCTGTGTCCCAACTGTACCTTTAAGTTCAAATTTTAATCACTGACTGTTGATATATTGTATATATGTGTATTGCATATCAAGAAATACATCTATCTATATATATCAACCTAGAAATGTATGAATATTTCTTGATTGTCTTGAGGATTAAAAAGATATGGATGTAATGTCCTCTAAGTACAGTGCCTGGTACCTAAGAGTCACTCAATAAATACATGACAGATGCTTTATTATTTTTACGCACATAGGCATGCCTATTGCTCAAGCCAACCCTGACTTTAAGCCCTCAGCGGAGCTCAGTTCTGGTACATGAATATGATAACTGAAGGGACGCAGCCGCTTCTCTTGACCATGCGTGATTGCTGGTCCTTGTGCTGGACGCTTCGGAGCCTTCTCATCTGGTCCCANTGACAGATGCTTTATTATTTTTACGCACATAGGCATGCCTATTGCTCAAGCCAACCCTGACTTTAAGCCCTCAGCGGAGCTCAGTTCTGGTACATGAATATGATAACTGAAGGGACGCAGCCGCTTCTCTTGACCATGCGTGATTGCTGGTCCTTGTGCTGGACGCTTCGGAGCCTTCTCATCTGGTCCCACAGAACTTTTGGAATCTTGG
Source organism: Ailuropoda melanoleuca (assembly GCF_002007445.2). NCBI lineage: Eukaryota > Metazoa > Chordata > Mammalia > Carnivora > Ursidae > Ailuropoda > Ailuropoda melanoleuca. The sequence continues at coordinate 38,791,977 of NC_048234.1, forward strand.
GACTGGGAAAATGAGGCAGTTCACCCCCATCTACTCAGCACAGGAGGGTGAGAGCCCCTCGTCCTGCTGGGGGAACCTTGAGAGTGGGTAAGCTCCTGGCAATCTGACTTGCTCCTTGGAATGAGTTTTCCTACCGGACCATGTGTTACGTGGTATTTGGTTTCTTGGAGCAGTCCACAAAAGAATCTTGTATGAGTCAGGGAGGAAACACATGGGACATTCAAATTGGATAATCTGGGAGGGTTTAGTAAGGGGATTGTTTACAAAGATGTGGGCAGGGTGTAGAGAAATCACAAAGGATAGTGTAGCAGCCTGGAGAATTGCAATGGGAAGCCTTAGGTGCCATGGCCGGAGTAGTTATCAGAACTTGGAGACAGGGGCGCCTGGGTAGCACAGCGGTTAAGCGTCTGCCTTCAGCTCAGAGCGTGATCCCGGCGTTCTGGGATCGAGCCCCACATCAGGCTCCTCCACTGGGAGTCTGCTTCTTCCTCTCCCACTCCCCCTGCTTGTGTTCCCTCTCTCGCTGGCTATCTCTATCTCTGTCAAATAAATAAATAAAATCTTAAAAAACAAAAACAAAAACAAAAAACTTGGAGACAGAGAGCTTAGTGGGGAGGGCCATCAGCCAGGCCCCCGCAACTGAGAGACACAGCCAGCTTGTGTAACCTGGGCAGGGAGCCAGGGGAGTCAACATCCCCTCCTCAATCTTTCTCTTTCCCCTTTGGGTGAACCCACCCAGAAGCCAAAGAACCAGAGGGCCAATGAGTACAAATAATTCAGATCTGTCTTTTGGGGTAGAGCAGGGTGGAAGCCAGTAGAGGGAAGATCCCCAATCATAACATGGTGTTCTAAAATGTCTCTAGAACCCAATCACCATTGTTCCTGAAGGAAATTTGCGAGCCACAGATATAGTATAAAATTTTCTAGTGTCCACATTTAAAAAAAGTAAGAAAAAAAGAAATTAATTTTAGTAATATTCTATTTAACTTTATGAAAGTATTGCATTCCAGCATATAATCAGTATAAAATTTACTCATAGGTATTTTCCTTTTCTTTTTTTTAAATGTCTTCAGACTCGAATGTGTATTTTATACTTACAGCCTATGTTAAATCAGCCAGTCACAGTTTAAGTGCTGAATAATCGCTGGGTGGCTGGTAGTTACCGTATTGGACAATGCAGGCAATATATATTTTCAATGCTTTCTAAATGTCAAATATTATTATTAAAAAAAGCAGGAATTGAGAAGCATGCTTCGCCCTGGTTTTGAGGAGGAAGGTGATGGAAGCTTTGGAGGTTTCTAGCAAATACAGGCCTGATGGTCCTGTCTGCCAGTTTCCCCCCTGTGCTTTGCAATGCCTCGTCTGCCCGTCTCATCTACAATCCCAGATTCTGAAACTCAGAGTGACTGCGGAGATGGGTCCTCTGGGGAGAGATCTGAGGCCAGGCTGTGGGTGACTTGGAGGACAGGAATGTGAGTTCCCCATCTCCCGGGACTCGTCTAGCCCCGTCATCCTCGTTCCTGCTATGCCCACACCTCCCCAACCCCGGGGCCACTTCAACCAGGCCTCTGCTTTGGCTTGCGTCACATCCAGAATTTCTACCCCCTGAGTTTCTCCCAAGAAGGTGTCTGGTTTCGAGATCTGGGCTGTGTTTTCAAATGACAGTGCAGCAACTTTGAGAGTGACATCATGGCACGGGTGACAGTGTTCACTCCAGTGTTGGTACCAGAGGGTGCCAGGAGCTCAGAGGTCTGGGTTGTTGGCTGCTCAGTGGAGGCTGTTGGGGAAGGCCCCACCTCTTAGCTATGTTTTTCCACTAAAGATATAATTTAACCACTGCTGTGTCAATATTCCTAGCATGCTGCCAGCCTCTCATGCTTGGATGGAAACATTCCCAGGTCTCCAAGCATGCATTCACGGGAAACGGGGTCTGGAGGTCCTGGGATGGAAGCTGGGATGGACAGGCCGTTTGGGGAGGGGCTTCTGTTTGCTCCACGGTTTCTGATGGTGTGGGCCCGAGGGGTTCAGGCTCTGAACACAGCTGCCCCGCAGACAGGAATAAGGGCAGGCCTGTTGGCAACTCTCTCTTCCTGCTACTGGGCCAGAAATATTATCATTATACAGACTTGCTTGGCATGTTAGTGGATAGAAACAGATCCTCAAGGAAGCAGTGTCTCCTCAGGTGTTATTAATTTTTTAAGCTGTTTTTATTATTATTATTATTATGTTATGTTAGTCGCCATACAGTACATCATTAGTTTTTGATGTAGTGATCCATGATTCATTGGTGCTATTAATTCTTGAGTGATGGAGAGCTGAGCCCTGAGGAGATAAGACTGAGGGGAAGCTTGAGTTAGCAGAGAAAGGTGGAAGGGAAGGGGGCACAGGCTGCCAGGTAGGAAGGCTTCAAGGCTTGGTTTCTTCCCTTTAATTTTGCATGTGGCCTATGGGGGGGCGGCCGTTCATAGAGCAGTCCACGCGTCCCCCTGCGCTCTCCAGACACCCTTGGATCTTCTCACCCTCTGCTCTCTGCCACATCTCCGTTAATAGGACTACTGTCTACCCAACCGAACAAACCTGAACCTGGGGGTTATCTGGGACTCCTCTCCTTGCCTTGGCTTCCATATGCAATCTATCACCGAGTGCTTTCAAGGANCGGCCGTTCATAGAGCAGTCCACATGTCCCCCTGCGCTCTCCAGACACCCTTGGATCTTCTCACCCTCTGCTCTCTGCCACATCTCCGTTAATAGGACTACTGTCTACCCAACCGAGCAAACCTGAACCTGGGGGTTATCTGGGACTCCTCTCCTTGCCTTGGCTTCCATATGCAATCTATCACCGAGTGCTTTCAAGGGTAACTCCAAAATACATATCTTGACTTTTTCCACATCTTCCCACCTTCACACTACTCTCTCACCAGGACTGGGCCTCTTGTTTGGTGTACCTGCTTCCAGCCTTATTTCCTCCTTCATGCTTTATATTGCATGCTATTTAAAAACATAAATCAGGTCACATCTCATCCTGCTTAAGATACCCAGTGGCTTTTCATGGCACTTTGAACAATAATCTAAGTACCATACAGCATAGGTACCTAAAAGACTCTCTTTAATCTGGTGTTGGTAATCTCTCTGTCCATACCCCCTACCCCCATTATTTTGCTAACCAGGTTAAGCCTACTGTCTTTCTTTCTGTTAATCCTATACCAAAGCTTTCTCCTACCTCAGGGCCTTTGCACCTGTTATTTCTTCTGCCTTCAGGGCTTCACATGGCTGGCTCCATCTTGATGTTTAGGTCTTAGCTCAAATGTCCCTTCCTCAAAGAAGTCTTTCCTTGACCCTCAACATAAATGAGTCTGCTGATCCCCATTCTATCACACATCACCCTGCTTTAATTGCTTCACAGGGCTTGTCATCACCTGTCCAGTTACCGTTGCAAGGAGCAAGAATCTAAGTGCCATGAGAGCAAGGACTTTGTCTTCTTACCCCTGAATCTCCTTTACCTACAAGTGCACTTGGCATGTAGTTGGTGATCAGAAAATGTTTGCTAAATAAATGAGTGAAGGAAAGTATCTACTTGAGTTCAATTGCTAATAGTAGTCTGTAAGTTCACCAGCCAGAAGAGAGGACTTCCCCTAAGAAATTCTGCCTTTGCCTTGACCTGGAAAAGAAACCTCTCTCCTAAGCTCCTTGCTTTATAGGACTCTGCTCTGGCCTTCCTCTAGCCTTGCTTTTTCTCATAGGATGAAGACATCAAGAGGCTCAGGGGATGTGTCCTGTCAGAATGCAGTCTAGAAGGGAGTATGGCATTTCTAGAACTCCCTTTTAGAGTGCCCCTCTTTCATTTATTTATTTATTTTTAATAATAATTTTTTATTATGTTATGTTATTACCATACAGTACACCCTTAGTTTTTGATATAATGTTCCATGACTCATTAATTGTGTATAACACCCAGTGCACCATGCAATACGTGCCCTCCTTACTACCCATCACCGGCCTATCCCAATCCCNTATTTATTTATTTATTTATTTATTTATTTTTAATAATAATTTTTTATTATGTTATGTTACCATACAGTACACCCTTAGTTTTGGATATAATGTTCCATGATTCATTATTTGCGTATAACACCCAGTGCTCCATGCAATATGTGCCCTCCTTACTACCCATCACCGGCCTATCCCAATCCCCCACCCTCCTCTCCTCTGAAGCCCTTAGTTTGTTTCCCAGAGTCCACAGTCTCTCATGGCTCATTCCCCCTTTTGTTTACCCCCCCTTCTTTCTTCCTTTCCTTCTCCTACCGATCTTCCTGCTATTTCTTATGTTCCATAAATGAGTGTGGGGATAGAGGGTACATTCCTCAATTTCATAAAAACCATCTATGAAAAGCAAAAATCATTCTCAACGGGGACAGCTTTTCCCTTAAGATCAGGAACACGACAAGGATGCCCACTCTCACCACTATTATTCAACATAGTACTAGAAGTCCTTGCAACAGCAATCAGAAGACAAAAAGGGATCAAAGGTATCCAAATCGGCAAAGAAGAAGTCAAACTGTCTCTCTTTGCAGATGACATGATACTCTATATGGAAAACCCAAAGGAATCCACTCCCNATCCACCCAAACTATTAGAAGTTATAGAGCAATTCAGTAATGTGGCGGGATACAGAATCAATGCTCAGAAATCAGTTGCATTTCTATGCACGAACAATGAGACTGAAGAAAGAGAAATTAGGGAATCGATTCCATTTACAATAGCACCAAAAGTCATATGCTATCTCAGAATTAACCAGAGACGTAAAGGATCTATATTCTAGAAACTACAGATCACTCTTGAAAGACGTTGAAGAACACACAAATAGAGTGCCCCTCTTTTAAACCCTAGAGTTCCCTATCCAGTGACTTCGAGCCTGCTTCCAGAGCCCAGATGGGACTCTTCCTCACATCTGTCCGCTCAAGGGCAGGTCAGGGTGCGTGACCCTAGGCCTGCTGGTGGCACAGGGGCAGCTATATGATGTTGGGTGTGGGCAGATCTTGGGTGTGCAGGCTGGGGAGGCCTCTCAGCTCCTCGTGCTGTGGAATGGAGCTGGGGTGTCAAGAGGGGAGGGTCAGGTGGAGAGTGGGGGCTACTTCTCCCCACTGCGGGTTTTACCATGGAACACCAAGGAATCTGAGAAACCTGCACGGAAACCTGGCCTCTGGAACACGATGGGGGGAGGAGAGTGGGAGATTACATACCGAGCCATCGGTGAGTTTGATTTACAACTTCTAAGTATTTATGTGGCATCTCCGTTTGGACTCCCCAAAGTCTGCCATGCGTGCTCTGAACAGGTCTCACGAGCTGCTCCCTTTGCATTGATTTCAGATTGGGTGGAGGCCCTTCATCATCAAAACTGAGCCTCCCAACCCCAAGAAAGGGCCAGGAATTCAGCAGGGTATAATAAGCCATGTTCCTGCCCCATCTTTGTGTTTGAGCTCGCTTTCCCTAAAGTAATTAACAGAACTAATGGTGGAGGATTTGCGAACAAGCTTACTGTGCCATAATAGGGGTTTAGACAAATAAACCAAGTACGTCCATCCAGTGCTGTGCTCTGTAGCTATTAAGACATTTTATAAAAATAATCGACAGGATTGGAATAACAATAATAATACTGATCATTATCATCATCATGACAGCTCCCATTCCTTGAGCGCTGGCTGGCTGTCGTGTGTACAGCAGCTGACATGTACCATCTCACTAAGCCTCACAACCACGTGGTGGGTTCTTAGGTCAAGGTATCAGCGAGGGAGCTTAGCTTGGGAGGATTTAATTATAAAAGGGTGTGTGGATTAAGGAGTAGTTCTCTGAGTCTTTTGAACTGGGCCACAGTGTCTGCTCAGGGAGGACATGGAATGTTCTAGAATCGCAGGGGCCCCTTTTTTGCTAGGAGAAGGGAAACCCCAACTCCCTTTTTTATTGAGATATAATTGACATTTGATGTGTGTAAATTAAAGATACAAAAAGATGTTGGTTTAACACATTTGTATATTGCAATACGATTATAGTCTGTAGCATTACATAATTACCATTTCTTTTTTTGTGGCGAGAACATTTACAATCCAATCTTTTAGCCACTTCGAAGTATATAATCAACATTGTTGACTATAATCACCCTGCTTTGCATTAGATCTCCCAGACTTATTCATCTTCTATTTGCAAGTTTGTATCCTAGACAACATCTCCCCAATCCTCCAACCTCCAGCTCCTGGCAACTGCCGTTCTACTCCCTGTTTTAATGAATTCAGCTCTTTTAGATTTCATGTGTAAGTATAAATGATCATAGTTTCTGCCTTTATCTGACTCCTCTCACTTAATGCAATGTTCTCAAAGTCCATCCATGTTTTGCAAATGGCAGGATTTCCTTCTTTCCTGTGGCTGAATAATATTCCGCTGTGTACGTATACCATATCTTTATCCATTCATCTGTTGGACACTTAGGTTGTTGCCACTTTTTGGTTATTGTGAATAAAGTTACAATGAACATGGGCCTACAGCTGTCTTTTTGACATCCTGTTTTCATCTCCTTTGGATATATACCCAGAAGTGGGATAGCTGGATTGTATGGTAGTTCCATTTCTAATCTGTTGGTGGGAATGTAAATTTATTCAGTCACCATGGACAACAGTATGGGTGTGCCTCAAAAATATAAATATAGAAACCTAAACCTTTTGATTTTCCATTTGCTTTTCCCTCCTCTTGGCCCCTTGATAAATCCCTATTTTTTTTTTCCACCAGTGAAATAAGAATAACAATAGTACTGACCTGTAATTCTGGAGATTGAGTAGGACAAAGAATGGCTGCAGTTCTCACTGAGCAGTGCCTACAAACTGGCTCAACTAAGGTTAGCTGTGATTCATCTAATTGTTTTTCACTCTCTTGGTAAGTTCCCATTTTTCTTCTCTTCTCCTCTGAATGCTGGTTGTCAGCTATTGTGTTCCTTCTGGGGTCCAGGAGGTGGGGTAAGTGGATTTCCCATGGCCCATCCTGGGAGAGGGGGAAGCATCAGTGAGAAAATAGGAAACTTCCACACCACCTGGTTGATCTTCTCCTCACAGCTGTCTGGTTTGGTGTGCTAAATGGTTTGATTTCCTCTTCTGTCTTGAGTGGCCCATCAAGGCCCTTCCTGTATGACCTTAGGCACATGGTTAGTCAGAAAAGAGAGGGGACCGAGAAGTGAAGAACAATTAGATAAAACACGCGCCTCCCTATAAGCCTCCTGTCAGCCATGGCTCTCCCTTTGTCCTTCTGTCCTGTCAGTACACATATAAGTCAGTAAGCATAGAGAAAGATCTAGAAGGAGAAGAGATTAATAGTAATCATCTTTGGGTGGTAAAAATATGGGTCCTTTAATTTTTCTTTATACATTTGTAAGAAAAATTATGCAATTTTTTGGTAAAGAAACTCTGCACTTGTCACCAAGAGAATGAAAGAGGGTAGAGACAGAGGGGTGGCACCCTATTGGGTAGTTGATCTTGGGCACAAAGGACCCTAACAAATAGGACAGGCAAGGATGAAAGAAGGAATCGTGCATGAAGAGGTGCTGGTTGAGATGTGGAGAGGGAGTGGGTGTTTGCTGAGTCCCTGTGGGCCAGGTACCACCCACCTGCCAGCCACCAGGTCTGTGAGGAGGACCCAACACATACCAATAAAACACATGACAAAATGTCCACCAAAGTACTATCTTAAGTGAATGAAAAGAAGCAAACATACTTTTTCAGTTGAAACAGTTTTGTTGTACCATGAACATAAGCAAATCACTACCAGGGACTGTGTGGGAACGAGCTGGGATTTGGGCAGGTCTGTGCCACCATTTTGCAAACAGACACACCCAAGTCTGGAAGTTCTGCCTTCACCCAAGGGAGACGACATCAGGAAGTCGCAGGGCAAATTGACGCTCCTCTACCCTCGGGCCATGGTCTGTTATGCATTACTATGGTTTGGTTTCAAAGTGTTTTTTGAACGGCCTGTTTGTTCTGCCTTCTACCCACCGTCCACACGGCCGCCCGCCCATTTCCACAGAGCGACACTCATGAACAAGAGTGGCGCTTGTGTCTCCTTCGTTCTTTCCACAGGAGTCATTGCAGGGCCTGGACCTTGTAATCTCTTCTCTTCCATCTGCTTTTGACAAATGTAGATACAGAGCAAGAGGCGATTTACCTCTCCGATGCATTTCAGCAGGCTCCTACCGCCATGCCTCTGCCTTTGTTCCTAGAAAGGTGTCCCATGCGCCTCCCCGTAAGCCTCCTGCCAGCCATGGCTCTCCCTTTGTCCTTCTGTCCTGTCGTTAGCAACAAGAGAAGGCAGCCCTGGGAACCTGTCAGTTTGCTATTTTATTTTGCAGCACTGCTTATTATTATTGCCGGTGGGTGAAAGGCAAGATCAATGACTGACGGTAGATGTAGAAACATATTTTTATTTATTTTTTTATCTATTTTTTTTAATTATTTTTTATTATATTATGTTAGTCACCATACAGTACATCCCCGGATTCCTATGTAAAGTTCGATGCTTCACTAGTTGCGTATAACACCCAGTGCACCATGCAATACGTGCCCTCCTTACTACCCATCACCCAGTCTATCCCATTCCCCCACCCCCTCCCCTCTGAAGTCTTCAGTTTGTTTCTCATAGTCCATAGTCTCTCATGTTTCATTCCCCCTTCTGATTACCCCCCTTTTCTTTATCCCTTTCTTCCCCTACCGATCCTCCTAGTTCTTATGTTCCATAGATGAGAGAAATCATATGATAATTGTCTTTCTCTGCTTGACTTATTTCACTTAGCATTATCTCCTCCAGTGCCGTCCATGTTGCAGCAAATGTTGAGAATTTGTTCTTTCTGATAGCTGAGTATTATTCCATTGTGTATATGGACCACAGCTTGTAGAAACATAGTTTTAAAAACTTCATGTTCCAGATTACAAATTACCTTTTGTGGCTGCCTGCTCCGCTAACATCATGACATCATTGTCACGACGATCGAAAGTATTCCCATTAACAACTACAACAAAAGCAAAGAGTAAAACTAAGCATTCGTGTTGTCTAAGAAGAAAATAAATGACTGCTTCTCTCACTGTGTTCTGCTCCTTCTGGTTGACCCTACAGTGAGGGCCTTGAATGTATGATTCACTCTCTCCCCTGGATGATGTTGCTCCCAGATTAGCAGAAAGTTCCCTCTTATATATTTTTTGTCTATTCAGGTTCTCGCAATGCCTGTTCCTCTTCCCAAGAATGTTCTCTGCCCATTCAAGGTGCAGTGATTTCAGGTCAACTTGGTTGTTCCCATTTTCAGTTTAGGAGGCCTCCATGCTAGGTGCTGCGTTTGACACTGAGCAAAAGCGTGATGTGCAGGTGGGAGTAAGGGGATTGTCTGGTCCTTGGAAGGTCTTTTTAATTAGGGAAGTCATATATATGAGTTGTAAAACAAAACAAGAAGCACATAAATAGATAAAAGAATAAACCAATAAATAAAGGAAAATATACCAAAGAAAGAGAAAACATCCAACTTCCAACGAGAGAGAAATAGAGCCCCTATTACATTGTTTGGCGACTGTTTTGAAAGGCCCATCTTGTAACGCTCAGCGCATGGATCCAGGTTTCCTGGATTTGAATCCTACCTCTACTGCTATCAGCTTGTGACCCTGGTCCAGTATCTGTAAAATAGAGAAAATACGAGGAGCTTTATCATGCGGTTATAATGATAAGAAACGAATTAGTATTGGGAGAGTATATAAAACAGTAGTTGTCTTGGGGTAAGTACTGTGTAAGTGCTTGTCAAGGAAGTAATCAATGAACTAATAAACATGTCCAGAAAGCCTCTGTGTACGTGAACAGAGTCCCACCAGTCCCGAGGCTCTGGGCTCTGCTTTTCAGTGTGTGCCAGTGGACTTCAGATCTCCTTCCAGATCAAATTGTGCAAACCTGCGTTAGCTTTTAAGGGACAGTGTATTGTTTTATTTCACGGAATATTGTAACTTCCGTATTTCCTTTTTTGTGCTATGATACACATAGCTGCTGTGGTCCTCTGGATACAAATGTCTTCTCATAATTTTCTGACCAGTCCCAGAAATGGAATTACTGAACTTGAAATTTTATGTTTTGTTGCATAATGTCAAATTGCCTTCTGCAAAAATTACATAACGTACATTCCCAGAAACAATGCTGGAAAGTACCTGTTTTCTGCATCCTCCCCACTGTAAATATTGTTAATCATTTAAAAATTTCTGTTGTGTTCTGTGTGAACACCATCGGCATTGTGCTCTGCAATACAGTCGATGTCCTTCTCATTGATTACTTTGTATTTTGCCGTCTATGACTTGTCTATTCATATTTGCACATTTTTCTATTAGGGTGCATGCCAGTTGAAGTCCGGAGTTGCAAACAATAGAAACCAAGTTAAGCAGGTGGAGAATTGATTTTTTGGGGGTATCAGGTGGCTCGTGTAACTGACAGGAAGGCTGAAAAATGAGGCTCAGAAAAAAAGCAAGAACAAAGGAAGGGCAGGATACAGAAACCACAACCTAGGTCATGGGGAGAATAGTGGTAGAATGAGCTGTCAGCAGTGGACACATTCCCTCCCTCAATGAGCTGCTGCCAAGGTCACTGGACCCACAAACTGGCCAGTCAAGGAAAAAAGCAAAACCCACTGTGGGATATTTGTCTTCTCCTCACTGGGCTTTATATATTTCAGATATTGATCCTTTGTATGTCTTTTGTTTGGAAACACTTTTTCTTCAATCTGTATTCACCTTTTAACTTTGTTCAGAGTGTTTTTGGCCACAGTGAAATTTTAAATTTTCTTTAGACAATTATAAAATATTTTCAGGTGCTCATGTTCTCATGGTAGGCTCTTAAATTCTTCCTTTACAACTCCAGATTTTTCCATAGCCTCAGATAGGGGGTATCTGGGCTAGACTATTGAAGAAACGACCCCTGGTTTATTCATGTCTCCTTGTGTCTGGACTCTTGGCTAGTCCCATTCCAGATTAACCACAACCTGCTCGTACGAGGTGCTTCAGCCCATAGGACAACACAAGCACAAACAATATGGGATTCAAGCAGAGGTTTGACAAGAGCTCGCACACTGGAGCTCTGCAACCGCTGCAGCCCAGAAGGACCTGGGCTAGCCTGCTGGGTGATATGAAACCCCCCTAGTGCTGGCAGAGGTCATCTAAGCCGGCCCGAACCGGAGCTGCTCAGCCCAGCCATGGAATTCTCAAGAATCACCAATGTGTTTCGTGCTGGTCTCAGCCTATGAATAGTGATGCTATGGGTTAGAAATGCTGTAGGGGGGCACTCTCCTGGGCCTGTCAGAGCTGGTGTTGTAGCTGGACTGGCCCTTGTGGTTCTTACTATGATTGCAAGAGAGACTTCAGCAGCAACCAGCAGGGAATTTTGAAAAGCAAAAAACAGAACACACCCACCAAGGTTTAGTACACACGGGGTCGTGGAGGGTGTATGGCGCGTCTGGGGCCACACGACGAGGTTGTGTGGGAGGGTAAAAAGAAGTGGTCAAATGGTCAGTTATATAAGTCAACCATAGATCCCTAAAAGAGGGGTGGTGTGGCCTGGCTTTCTAGCTAGTCTTGCGGCTGGCAGTGTGTTTGTTGGAGATAGCTGTCTCTGAAGAGCATGGCTTGACAATCAAAAGCTTTATGTTAGGCACTTGCGTTTTAATCAAAAAAGTCCACTGTCAGGCACTTACACTACAAAATGTTGGATATTTTAAGCCACTAAGTTTTCAGGGGGCTTGTTACACATCACGAACAAGGTGGTATACTAGCCATGTAACTCCTTTAAAAATCCTATTAATTCTATTATTTGTTTCCTGCCTATAACTTTCTAAGCTATATAGCCTGGAGGAGAGAGTAACACAGGACCTGAAGAACTCGCAGGTAATTCAATGTACTCTACAATAAACTTTCAATGACATTGGTTTCCTGGAAGCTCTTCTTAAGAGAAGGCCACTGAGGGGCGCCTGGGGGCTCAGTAAGTTAAGGGTCCGACTCTTGGTTCCAGCTTAGGTCATGAGCTCAGGGTCGTGAGCTCAAGCCCCACGTTGGGTTCCACAATCAGTGGGGGGTCTGCTTGAGATTCTATCTTCCTTTCCTTCTGCCCGTACCCCTGCTCATGTGTGCTCTCTCTCTCTCTCTCTCTCTCTCATAAATAAATAAAATCTTAGAAATCTCAGTGATTATCCATTAAACTTCAAAAAAAAAAAAAAAAGGGAAAGAGAGAGAGAGAAGGCCACTGATATTCCAGGCCACTGGATATTCCCTCCCGCTTCTATTTTGGCAAAAGGCAGAATAAAAAATATCCCCTTTCCTTCATTGAGAAGGTCTCCCTGGTTGTAGAATTCCCCTGGCTCTCCAAATCTTTTCCCAGTTACTTCCTCACCCAAGACACACTTGAATTTAACCTCTAGGTTGACAAATATCCATCCTTGATCCTTCTCATCACTGAAAGTTTTCTTTGCTAAAATCTGAGGCCTCTACGCACAGGGACGTTGGGCCCATCATTTACGTAGCCCGCCATTTGGTCGGCAGAAACATAGGGGAGAGAAGGTGGGTGTCATTCTAGCTGACCTCTTTCACATCAGTCCTGAACCAACGTTCCTCAAATTGAAAGGTTGGGAAAATTTCTTTTGGTTAAATCATAGAGTGGTAAACATAAAGGGACCTTCGGATCCATACAACCTAGTCTCTTTGCTCAAGGATGCAGACTTCTTAGGGACAGAGCTAATGTTAAAATACTTAAAGCTTTTATTTCCTCTCCTGGCTGCATATCAACTACTTAGTATGGACATGTTGGCAGTTCCCAACGCTCAGTCCTGGCTCCTCTTATGCTGAGTCTCAGACCAGGCGAACTTATTCATTCCCAGGTATGTAAATGATGTCTATGACTTCCAAATTTATATTTGGAAACTCCAGACTCATGTATGTAACTGCCTACTCCCTATATATCCTTGGGTATCTTGCAGATATAGCCAAATGAATGTGCCTAAAACAAGACTTTCAGTCGTCCGACTGGTCTACCCCCTCCAACTCCACATCGCTCCCCTTACCAGGCCTGCTAGTATTGCTTATGCACACTGTCCCAACTGCTCCTGTAGGCTATTCTAACAGTTCCTGGATTATCTTCTTTCTTCTTCTCTGCATCACCCCCTCAACCCATTCTCCACACAGCACCCACAATAACCTAATTATGTAAACTGGATCCTATCATCATTACTGGTTATGACCCCTTCCAGTTGTGCATGGAGTAAAATCCAAAATCCTCACTGTGGCTAGAAAGTCTTCACATCCAGCCCCTGCCTGCCTCCAGCTGCACTTCGTCTCTCTCACCCTTGGTCTTCCACGTTCAGACACATCAGCCTTTTAGTTTCTCAATGTGTTAAATTTTCCCTGCCTCTGGGTCTCTGGCTGTGCTGTTCTTGCACTTGGAAGCTCTCTTAGCATTCCTCCTCACACTCCAGGCCTCAGCTTATATATAACATCCTCTGATGGGCCTTCTCTGATGAGTCGCCATGTTCTTTTCACAGCATTTATTGTCATTTGTAATTCTGTCATCAGTATGTCCTTATTGCCACTACTCCCTAAGGACTCCAAGAGCAAAGCCAACTGAAGCCTTGCTTCCTGGAGTATACTTGTTAAATGAGACTCTGAAATCTCTGTGCGTCCTCAACATGGGCTCATTATTGTCGGGTTAAACTCATCCCTTCTCAGCCAGAGGCTTTTCTTCTCTGACTAGATCTTTAAAGACAAAATTGTTCCTTTTTCTTACTTAGAGTTCTGCTTCCCTTTTATATAAATGCAGGAATTGGAGGGCTCCTTTGTTAAGTGCAATGCCGTTGGCTTATTTACTGTTTTTCTTTTTTGAACAGGAGGAAAAACCCCAAAGTCTTATTACATGCTCACAAAGGCCCGGTGATGAAATTGAGATGAAAAAATGACCAACGGGGCAGCTTTTGTACATTTTAGACAAAGCAGAATATATCTTTGATATTTTACAGGACAATTATGTCTTCTATGCTTGGAAGCTACCATTCGTAAGGAATTCTAGAAATGATTGGGCCTGGGGTAGTAAGTTAGTAAAAGTAACAAGATTTGTTTATTCAGAATTCTTAGTCTTGAATTCCCTATCTTTGACAATAAGGATATCTCTCTATCTCCTTGTATGCGAAGTGGTCTCTTTCCTATGGGAGATTTAGTTCCTTCTTTCTGGAGACAAAGGGAAGTCTTAGTGTTCTCGCACTGGCCATTTCTTAAGTAACTCAATTCAAATATTCGAGATGCATCTGTGGAACTTTCTGTGGCGCAGATGATTTGTGAACTGCAAAGACCCACAGAGGCATATCCCCATCTTTTAAAAATAGCCATCCATTCTTTCTGACCTCCTTCTATGTTCATTGCTTTGGAGAATCCCAATTCAAGCAGGGAAGTTAGACTCATTATTTCCCAATGCTCTGAGGCTCACGGTCTTTAATGAATGACGGCAATCCTTTACTCTCATAGGAATAATTCAGATAAATACATCAGAATGGAACAATGCCGCAAGAGAAAGAAGAGCTTGAGAATCCACTGAAAAAATCCATTTGCTGGTCAGCAATAAGTAACTTCGATCACATGGCTTGTCTAATGCCCAGAAGGTGATAGATACCACGGAGGCTGTGGGGTTTATAGGAAAGCGTGATTCTGTACTGACCTGGCCATCTGCTTGGATAAATTCCAACCTGGAGCTGCTTTCTTTACTTTACACATTGCACATGAGTCCTTCTAGGAGTGATATGAGCCACAGAAGCCCAAATACATACATTCTTCAAATGGACATCATCTTCAAACAAACAAACAATCCCCAAGTGCCCAAAAGCAGGGATCTCCAGTATGCTTCTGAATATAGGAGCACAGCCTGAATAGTCCTTGAAGAATTTCCTAGGTGTGTGACTGTTAAGCTGAAAGGAAGGACAAAATTAGAAAGCCCAACGTCTGCACAGGGGATGACCTATGTCACCGTGAAACCCAATTCCATCATCCATGCCAAGTCCACTAAGACTTTCTTGAACATTTTCAAATTTGCAGGATGCAAAAGGTATTGGTTTCATCTGTGCAGACAAGAAAGTCTCACCAGCGTGTGTCTGTGAAGCCGGTCTGTTACCTAGGATTCCTATGGCCAGTCGCTATCAAGCGCTTACTGAATACTTGTTTTTGATACACCTTAAAAAGTAAGAAAGACCTTTATGAAAGCCCAAATTAAGTGTTTTCTTCACTCAAAAAATAGGTGACCTAACTCTGGCCCTGCCGGCTGCCTTGCACAAGAAACAGTCCCATTTGCCCTATCTTAATGCAAAAATGCAGTTCCAAACACAAGCTGCCGCTGGCAGGAGAGAGCACATCGATCGCCAGCATAAGCCAGTCTCGCCTCGGCCTTTGCTGAAGTTGGCGCAGCTTCCGCGTCTACACCGACGCCACACCTGCAGCCTGGGCTCCGGCTTCCCAGGCAACCCTGAGCTGGAGGCACCGAGAACAAACACGCTTCCCAGCAAGCCTCCCCCACCCTGCCCCGAGGCCAGCCCTTCCTCTTCCTCTGCTTTCTCTCCAGCTGGGAGCCTTCGGAAGACAGCCGTCTTTGCCTCTTCCCACCCCAGGGAGTCATGGCTTGGGGACCCGAGGGACTTGGCCTCGGGTTTGCATCTGTCTCCCAGAGAAGGAGGGTTTTTTTGAGAGTATTTGGAGCTGGTGAGCAGCGAGGTGTCTTTAAGCTGGTGGAGCCAACTGTGCTTAGTCAGTTAGCCTGGCTTTCCCTTCCTTCACCTCAGGAAAAGAATGTCAGAGTGCAGGCAGGATGGGCCCTCGGCGGGAGGGCTGACACCCTGGAGACCACTCATTAGCAGATGCTCTGCCAAACCTCAGCTGTTCTCTCCAGTGACATCGGTGTGACAGGGAGCTATTTGTTCAGGTGACGGGGCTGAGTGGGCTTCAGGCCAGGACCCCCTACCTCCCATCCCCAGCACCCCCCCCCTTCCAGCACTGAAAAACACTGGAGTCGCCACACTGGTTTAATCCTGTATCCTCTCAACCCTCAAAAATCTAACCAACTTCTCTCAGTTACACTTAGAGGGTTTGGGGGCCAAAGTGCCCTCCTTCAATGATGCTGGGGGCCAGGTACACACAGGCTGGGTTGAAAAGCTGAGTTTGGAGGTCATCCCCACAGGACCTTCCTCCATGTGGTTGTCACCGTGATGGGGTGGGGTCTGCTCAGGACCATGGTGATCTTGGGTTGGAGCGGCTGGTCTCCAGGGGGCTAACACCCATATGTATTTTCAACTAATTTGTCAACGAACTCACTGGATTATCTATCCCTGCTAAGGCCTCTTAGGGGCTCAGGGATGTTTGAGGTTTTGAATTTCCAGTTTTTAAGGTTCCCAGTATTTGAAAATAGAAGGAAACACTAAATGGGTCTTAAAAAAACTTAGGTTTTAAATATTCATTCTACTTGGAGTGTTTTCAGAATCGTGTGATATCCCTTGTAAGAAATGGCAACATGTTAAGACAAGTGGGAGGCCCTGTGAATGGGAAGGTGGGCCAAGCAGGTGCTCTCTCCTCAGGATCATATTCTCTGCCCCTCCCCTGTAGGCTGTGGCCCCCGGTCTAGACTCTACGGTGAAATGCTGGGCACATTGGTATCACCCAACTGAGAGAGGTACCTTGGTGGCCTAGAAGTTCAAACAGGTCTCTTAGTGAGTAATTTGGGCTTTTACCATTAGAGGCTGATGACTTCCCTGTTAAGCCTTTGTGACTAGTTCTGAACAAAAGACTGTAGGCAGAAGTGGTTTGTGTCAGTTCCGGCTGAAAGTATGAAAGAGTCACAACATGGCCCTCCTCGGATCTTTCCTTCCTATAGGGTCTGGAGATGTTTTAAGTGGTAGAGCCTGGTTCCCACAGAGTTAAAACTTCCTCCTTGCCATGTACTTGAACAAGAAAGAAACTTTCAGGTGTAAAACCATTGAGATTTTGGAGCTCATTTTTAAAATCATTGCATAGCTCAAAGTGTTCTGACTAATACAACAACATACTTTAAGTAAATTTTATTTAAACCATTGGATTTTAAAATACTCTTTTGTAGGCATACTATTCTATGTGTGTAAAATATAGGATTACGAACTTTTGGCTTATAAATTTTTCATGTGCAGCAAACAAAATGAACCACGAATTAGCATCTTTTTTTGATTTTCTTGTCTTTTTCTTTTTACACCTGTTAAGCACCGAATGCTAAGATTGTTACCCAGCATAGGCAGTGTGATTAGGAGTTTATAAGTCAAATGTTCTCTGCAGTGACTAGAGCCTCATACAGGCTGTGGTCTCAGGAAATTCCGTAGAGTAGGAAGAGGCCAGGAATAGAAACGAGGAGATTTAGAAGCCACCGGATATCCAGGAGCACTGTGGGCCCCACCTCACGGGGTCCTCACTGGTCTGTCCCCTTCAGAACTGCGGTGGCAGTGGTGATCTGTGCCTCATCTCAGTTACATCTGGTTTTACGTTATCTTTCCATTCATTCCGCAAAGATCTGTGGAGTCTGGGACGGGGTCTCATGTCAGGAGATGGGAACTCAGAGCTCTAAGACAGCTTTTTTTTTTTTTTTGAAGATTTTATTTATTTATTTGACAGAGAGAGACAGCCAGCGAGAGCGGGGACACAAGCAGGGGGAGTGGGAGAGGAAGAAGCAGGCTCCCCGTGGAGGAGCCTGATGTGGGGCTCGATCCCATAACGCCTGAATCACGCCCTGAGCCGAAGGCAGGCGCTTAACGACTGATCTACCCAGGCGCCCCATCTAAGACAGCTCTTAAGAACCTCAGAGTCTAGTGAAAAGTTCCCTACAGTCTACCCCGAGCTTCCTAGTTGCTAGGTTTGCGCCCTCCTGGTGGGGAAGGCTTGTGTCTTTCACTTCCCATTTGTCTTCTGTGTGCCCTGGTGGAATGCGGGCAGGGTGAACCCTGTTGCATAGAGAGTTGCTACAATGTCTCTGCTGGGCGCAGTCAGCTGGATCTTCATTAAAAGTGCATCTCTCTGGATCTTTATTAAAATCCATTCCCAAAGCGAAATGGTCCTGGTTTTGGTTCAGATCCGTTTTTCCATCCTCGATTACCATGGTCTGCTTTGCGTCGGTTCAGGCTATGTAATTCTGGCAGAGTCATCTACACGTGCCATCCCTGAAACTTACTCAAGAACAGCCAGGTTTTGTGTTCGAGAGCGAGCAACTGTGCGATCTTGTACATTTGGAGGGGGCAAAGGCCGCGAGGGGGCAACCCCCCAGCAGAAGTCTGACCCGTTCACGCATGTGCCTTCGTCAAGCGTCCTTCCCACGAAATGTGGCATTTTGCGGTAAGACCATCTCAAGCATCGCCCTTTTCTCCATCACTGACATTCAGTTTGAAATGTTCTCTTTCCATATACAAGTCAAAGCAAGACTTTTCCAAGTGTCAGCTTCACAAGCTCAAGCTAGTTCTTGGCAGTGAAGTGGGTTCCCTTTTGCCCCTGGCAGAGTATTAGTAACCAAAGCACAGCTAGCAGAGCAGGGCGGTGTCAATGGACTGGGGCCCCAGGTGCAAAAGAGCTCCTTGGTCCCAGCCCCCAATTCTCTCAAGACAGCTGCCCATGATCCGGAGGGGTTTAGGCTGTGCAATCAAGGATGACAGAGCTGTATTTTTTTTTTTTTTTTTGGACTTTTGAAGGGCAAAGGGCCAGTTTGTTTTCTCTGCACCTAGGTGAGCTGTACTGGCTGCAGGCAAGCAACCAGCATTTGTCAGCACGCTGCACCAGCAAGAATCGGAAGAGCCCAAGCAGAGGATGGCAGTTCCGGAGCGTGTGCCAAGCGCCCCCACAAGTAACCCTTTGCAAACTCCACGGTAATCAGTGCCACCCCAGGGTACCATATGAGCCCACAGAAACCTCTTGCACCTTGGGCTGAATGTGGCTGTAGACTAACATTTGGGGAGAGTTTCTGTTGTTTCCAGGCAAGGCCAGATTGCCAAATTCAAAAGTGATTCTTTTGGTATTGATAAATAACGTGACTCATGATTCCCCCCATAGAAACTGTGCGAACCCTTAATTATCAGGACACTTTCTCAGGGGCACATGAGAATACACGCTGAATTGAGTTACCTTCACCTTTGCCAAGGCTTTTGTAACACGGCACGGTAAGCTGCCCTTAGAAGTTTTTGCTTTTGTTTGTAAATCATCAGTTCAAACTGCACGAAGGTTTCCAGGAATTAAAAAGAGAAACAGCCCAGACAAAATTACATCGAGTAAGATTCCTGAAGTAGGTTTTCTTCCCCCCCCCCCACCTTCTGGTGAACAGGTCACAAGATTGCAATTCTAAACAATCTCACAATTAATTCTTGAGCTATGCGGTCCAATTAGAACAATGCTTTCTTTCTCGTTTGATTAGAGATGAGTGTGTGCCTGTGAGCTCATTTGTATAAAGTAAGTACTCATTGAACAAGGTTTGGATCGGGCTCAGCTTGTTAGAAATGCCCTGAAAAGGCTGCTTTCTCTCACTGTCTCTGGCCCCTTTAACCCCTTCTATGCCCAGAATTAGACGTGGAGAATTAAGAGTATCTTTGCGGGAACCTGGTGAACTTGAAAGAGGCAATGCGTGAGAGGCAATGCATTCGCTGGAATTGTTGGGAAAGAAGCCCATCCTCTCAGCTCCGCACACCTAGAATCTTCCTGACCTTCTGCCCCCGCTGCAGTTGGGAGATCCGGCTCCTGTCTGATGAAGGCTGCTCTGTTGTAGGAGAACAGACTTCGTGCGATGTGCTCTTGAAAGTCTCACTACACAGAGTGTGAGCCGTGGGCCAGCAGCGGCTCCCACCCCAGACTTGGGAGAAATCTGCATTTTTGTAAGATCCTCAGGTGTTTTGTGTACACGTTACGATTTGAGGATCATATTGGACTAAAGGCAGCAAATGATGATTTTATTTTAAAAGACAAAGGACCCTTGGGAGCCTCCAGAAAGCCACTTCCATTGGAGAGAACGAGTCCCGGGCCACTTTGACCCCCACCCCCACCACCATCCTAAAGACTCAAATGTGTCCCCTCCTGCCATTCTTTAGTGAGCTCCCTGACTGAAAGGCCCTGGGTCATGAGCCCCTCCCCACATCTGTGCCTTGGCCTCTTACCCATGCCTTCGGCTCTGCTGGGTCTCTGGCTAGATGGGAGAGAGGATTCTTGCCCTGGGCGGGGGGCTCCCACTCTCATGGATTGATGCTGGAGGGGGAGGATGAGTGGGAACCGTCACAGGACACCGAGTCCTAAGATGAGATATATTCATCACTAGATCCAATGTTGGAAAGGCCACATAACCTGGAAGGAGGGAGCCTCTGTGTCCATGGAGAAGGCTCCGTTATGCAGTATCCCAGCATGACATGTGCCAAGAAGCAACTTCCAGGACTGTCATGCATTAAAGAAAACTTACCTTGCCAAGCATATAAATGCCACCTTGCTTTAGTTTTTGGCTCAGCAAGAGTTTGTCTATTTTCTTATTTATTTCATCAGAAAGTAAAACTTGGATTTAACAAGGCAGCAGCATGAAGAACGTTACTAACAGGGCTGCGGACGTCTCTGTTCCCTCCTGTTGCTCAGCTCTGGCACTTTCCTCAAAAAGCCTGGAGTGAGGAGACGTTGATCTGCTCTTGCTTCACTACATGGTTCCTGGAACGGGGTTGAGCAGGTGGTAGCAGGTTTTAAACTTCTGTCCTTCCCACCTAGACATAGAGACTAATGTCATTGTTAATGAGGGGATATTGAAGGAGCCCAGACTAGTAGGTGAGTCATCACCAGTGAGTCTCGTGGCTGGCCCTGGTCTGAGCTGGTATCCTGCTTACTGCCTCTGCCCCAGTGATGGACCGAGCCCTTCAGCCCTCACCACGTTGCCTCGATGCTGGGGCAGGACCCCAGGTATCTCCCCCCAGCCCTCAGCTCCAGCCTGTGAAATGCCCTGGCTCTCCCATTCCTGTGCCCTTTACCTTTTGCTGGCGGAATGGAAACCGGGAGGAAGACGTGGGAGGAGGACGAGGAATGATGCGTTGCTCCCTCTCGGTCAGTGCGAATTCCTTAGACCACGATGACCGTGTGGTACATTAGCTCGTCATCGTCGTCATCACCAATTGGAGTGAGACGGTGGCAGGAGATGGGGGGCAGGCTCAGCTGGGGTGAGACTGGATCTGCAAAAGACAAGAGTGAGGAGCTGGGATCAGGTAACCATGCAGCTTGGTTTTGGGAGCTGGAATCACAGAACCACGCAGGTTGCTGGAAACCTTGAATGTGATTATGAAAAGGTCAACTGGAGTTTTAAATAAGACTTTTCAAGTAATTTTGCTCATTAAAAAAAATCACATGAGCAAAATATGTTCAATGTTTAAGAAAATAAAATGTGAAATGATCGACCATTGTTTGTCAATCTACTGCTTTTAAACACTTTGGTATAGTCAGTCCTCCCACACTTGATGCAGATAGAGATATAAACACATAGAGAGATTTCTAGATTTAAATATAATATAAAACGGGATCACAGTACACATACAATATCATTTTCAGTGACTGTATAATTTTATATTAGTGCATCTATTACAGTTTTTTGAAGCTAATTTGCTACAAATTATTATTGTACATTTAGGTTATTTCCTCATCTACATCTCTTCACCCACCTGCCTATCTATATCCATCATCTTTTTATATATACTATCTTGAACAGTACTAAACTACATTCTTATAGTTAAATCGTTGCACGTATCTTTAATAATTCCCTCAGAATAAGCACCTAAATGTATCATTGCTTAGCTAAAGGGAATCTGTATTTTATGAATTTTGGATCTTGTTGCCAAATTGTCTTCCAGAAAGCTTATACCCATTTTTACTCTCTTGCGAGAAATACCTTTCTCACTCTAGCCAGTGTTTTTTGGGAAAAGATCCCTTTGGGTTTTGGGGTCAATGATCAGAGTTAACCTCTACCATAGTTCTAGCCAGGACTGTTCTTGGGCTCTCCTTCAATGACAGACAAGGTAAAATAGGAACCTTCAAGGGCCTAGAATCCAGATGATGGCAATTGGAAGTTTTGTTCTCGTTGTCAGTCTTCCTAACTACTTGGGAGGGCCAATGAAGCAATGGAAGCCTGGGGCTGGAGGGGATCTGGGACGGGTCTTTAGTTGTGTGCTGTCTGGGTGCCAACTGGGGGCCCCGCAGGGTCAGAAGGAATAGCTGCAGGTTCCACGAGGGCCTGTGACAGATGCTAGAGCAAAGGTCACCCATCTTCTCCAGGAGCTTTGTGTGGTTCTGCTGAGGAACAAGAAGCAAGGAAAAGCACAAAAGTACGGCAGATTCAGAAAGGGAATCAACCGAGGAAGGAAGATCAACTTGACCGATCAACTGGAGTGTTGTGGCTCCAGAGTGGAAGAAATGATGAGGAGTGTAACTTAAAAAAAATAATAATAAAAATAAATAAATAAATAAATAAATAAATAAATAAAGGAAACATTCAAGGAGACACATTCACAGAGACCCCTAAAAAGAAATTTTCAGCTAAAATACACATTTTGCAAAAATAAGACATTTAATGGAAGAATTTATAAAGGGAATAAGTCACTGCTGATCACTTTCATTAAAGATCTCATTAAAGAAACATGCAAGAGAGAGAGAATGATGAGTGAAATTATGAGATTTAGAGAATTAAGATGTTATCTGCGGTGTTAAGGAATTTCAATAGAAAAAAGAATAGGTGGAGAAGTTATAAATAAGTCAAAAGAAACATTTTGAACTAACGGAAACTTGAAGTTGAAAGGGTTCAGCAAATGTCATGCAAGCTTAATAATAGCATTAATCATAATAATACTAGTAATACAGACCAGACCAGATCTCGCTAATAGAGTTTCCTGCAGTGATGGAAAGGCTCTGTGCTGTGCAACATGGTGGCCACTAGCCACACAGAGCTCTGGAGCATGTGAAGTGTGGATAGCATGGACAAAGAACTGACTTTTAAATTTTGTTTAATTTTATTTAACTAACATTTTCACTTAAGTAGTCATATGCCAGTGACTCCCACTTTGGACAGCTCAGATCTAGATATTTCCTGGTGAAATTTCTGAAATACAAGCCCCCGTATAAAAGCTATAAACTTCTAGACAACTACAAAAGCTGGCCTTCAAAGTCTGGAGAATCAGGTTTGTATCCAACTTCTCATTTGCAATACGAGAAGGTAGAAAAAAATAGAAGCACATCTACAAACTATTAATAGAAAAATATACAATTAAAAAAATCTTCTATTCTGCCAGGATAACATTGTTTACAAGGAGAAATGAATTTGATATTTTTAGATATGTAACTATTCGGAAAAATTCAAGAAAGTACTCTGTAAAACGTAAATAATAGCAGAGCAAAGATTTGCATGCAGAAAAGATAACATATCCCAGAAACTTTGGTGTGTAATGAATCTGGGTGTGTATTTGATGTGTAATGGAAACGATGATGATGTCACTGGAAACTGTGATTTAAATATTAAATAGTTTCTTCAAAAATGAAAAATTAGGAAAATCTAGAGACCAGGAAAAAACAATAATCATCTGGTAGAACAACAACAAAACCTTTTATGTCTGCACACAGAAAATATACCATCTTTTTTTTCTAATTCATAGAATAAGGACAGAGATCAATTTTGTCTTCAGTTAGAAAAAAACCTAACAAATTTCAAATAAGGGAGCTTTTATAGATCAGATTCTTTGACCATAATCCTTTACCCCAAATCTTCCAACGTAGAAAAGCATTAATGAAAAGATGTCACCCAAAAGCTTGATTTGTTGAAATTTTAGAAGCATTTCTCTAAATAACTTCTCGTATGAAAGAGTAAATAAAGATCAGAATTACAAATCATGCAGAAAAGTAAAAATGAACACTCAGGGGATGCAGCCAAAGCTGTGCTGGGAGGAAAATTTATAACACATCATTTTTATTATATTTAAGTGAATAAACTTGATAAAAAAGAATACAATAAACAAAAGGATTAGGAGAGGAGGACCGAGAAAAATAAAACTTGAAAGAAATGAAATTAAAGCAAACAACATAAAGAAATAGCTTCTTTAAAAGATGAAATAAATAAAATCATAGAATGGCCTGGAAAACTGACAGGAAACAAAAGGTACAACATTAGAGTGGAGTATGAAATGTAAGAATAGACACAAAAAAGAAAAAAAGCTACAGGTGTGTACTTTTGCAACTCTATAGTAATACTTATAAAACATACTGGAAATTGGTGATTTTTTAAAAAATATAATTAGCCCCCGATGGTAGAAAAATAAACATACCCGAAATTTACCCAGCTCTGTTGATATTCACAGCTAACATCCATTTCATATTCAAAACAGAGTTCCTATGCTATTGAAATTTTCTGTATATAGGAAGTTATGGAAATGTCCTAATTCATTTCACATCTATTATAATCTTAATATCAAAGATTTTAGAGCAATAAACAAATGAACAAGTACCTTATATAAATAATTAGCAAGTAAAATCCAGCGGTATATTGAAAGAATGCTTATTACAGCATAACCCAGGAGGGTTTGTAATTGAAGGAATGGCTCACCATCAGGAAATCTAAAAACATAATTCTGAATTCAGTCATAGGAGAAAGAGGCAAAATATCAATAGATTCTAAAAAAGTACATTTTAAAATTTGGACGATAGGTAAAAATTCTACTTCAGCTTGGGTGAGCCTGGGTGGCTCAGTGGGTTGGCTGTCCAACTCTCTGTTTCAGCTCAGGTCCTGACCTCATGTGCCCTGGGGTCCAGCCCCGAGGTGGGCTCCAAGCTCAGTGAGGAGTCAGCTTGAGATTCTCTCCCTCTGTCCCTCCCCCCTCTTGTGCACATGTGCGTGTGCATGCCCGCTCCCTCTCTCTCTAATAAATAAATAAATAAATCTTAGAAAGAATTCTAGCTCAGCTTAGAAGTTAACTGAGTAAACATGTTGAACACTGTGAGCCAATACATGAGCGGTAAAATGTTAACGCTATTTCTATTAAATCAAAGAGAAGAGCGAATGGCACTGTGGCCACTACTATTAGACACTGAAGCTTCTAGAAAATGAAATTGGCCAAATATACATTAGGATTAAAAATCCTCAAAATAATATTTGTTTTCAGAAAATATTAATATTTCCCTAGAAAACTTGAAAGATTATTAACAAAATTTAGACTTCATAAGAGATTTTGGTAAAGTATATGCAGGTGTGTATATTTGTGTAAAATACATAAATAATAGATGCAATATACATAAAATATATATTATGGAAGTTTTATGTATTTATAACATTTTGTATTATTATAAATATTACCATATTTGTATATGTATAAAAATCATATATAAAAATACATATACATATATATGTATAAAAATCATGGCTATAGCAATAAGGGATTAGGGGAAATCCCATTTAAAGTAGATACAAAANGTATTATTATAAATATTACCATATTTGTATATGTATAAAAATCATATATAAAAATACATATACATATATATATGTATAAAAATCATGGCTATAGCAATAAGGGATTAGGGGAAATCCCATTTAAAGTAGATACAAAAACTATTAAAAAAACCCAGGAATAAATTTAATCAGAGCAAGGAATATTATCAACCTTTATTGAAGGACTTAAGGTAGAAACAAAGAGAAAAACATACCACGTTCTGGAGCAAAGTCTTCATGTCTGAAGTCTCAGCCGTCACAAAATCGGCGGTTACACCAAAGGTGTTCTCATGGAACCTTTCCTCTCTTCCTGTGGAACATTAGGAATCGTACTTCTTGACTGGAAGTAAACAAGGAAAGTACAAACGTGTAAAAATTTCTCATAAAAATTTGAGAAAGGAAAATACTGAAGGGTGGCAGAGAGAATTTGTCTAGCCGGATGTGAAAACATACTATAAAATTTCTGGAATCTGAATCACATGGCGTTGAAATGAGGGCAGGGACACGCTGAGTGGGCTCTCAGCCTCCTGGGAGGAGGTGGCTTTAGAAGACAAACCTCAATGGCAGGAGAAAGACACATAGAGAATTTTCCCAGTTGCCATCTGTGGTTATTTGGTGGGATCGGACAATTCTCTGTGCAAACCAAAAATGTAATTTTATGCAAAATGTAATTTTATAATTTAAAATAATAATGACAAAGAAGTAAACAGAATCCTATCCTGGGTCATCCGATGGCCACCTACCACTGAGGACAGCCACAAAATCTGTGTCATCCTTGCATTTCCAATCGCGTGCTTTTATGATTGTACTGGTGGTAAGGAGCCCTGATTTAATAATCCCGTGCAAATAGCAACAGACGTAGATTTAAAACACTGATTATGTGCTCGTGCCGAGTGCCAAACACTAATATGGCTCAGTGACAACAAAAGTTAACATCAGTGGGAACAACAAGGAAGCCTTAGATCTTCACGTGACAAATAATATTCTCGGCATACCCAGCTGAAGGGCACCCGCCTGCTCCACGGCCCTGAGTCCCCTGTTTGCTGTGTTATGGCCTTGCATTGGGTTCATCTGAAGCTTACTGCTTTTGTAACTGGATTTGTATTTAATTTGCAAAACAGATTTAGTTTGATAAAGTAGAGCTGTAAGAATAAGGGGTTTATAGCTAGTATGTGTTTGCCTATTGTAACGAAAAATAATTTAAGTTAAAAAATAGCATTGGCATAAGAATAGAACAACGGGGGGCACCTGGGTGGCACAGCGGATAAGCCTCTGCCTTCAGCTCAGGGCGTGATCCCAGCATTCTGGGATCGAGTCCCACATCAGGCTCCTCCACTATGAGCCTGCTTCTTCCTCTCCCACTCCCCCTGCGTGTGTTCCCTCTCTCGCTGGCTGTCTCTATCTCTGTCAAATAAATAAATAAAATCTTAAAAAAAAAAAAGAGGTTTGCAAATATTTTTTTTTTTTTAAAAAGGGAGAACAAGGGGCTCCTGGGTGGCTCAGCTGGTTAGGCATCTGCCTTCGGGCGGGTCATGATCCCCGGGGTCCTGAGATCGAGCCCTGCATCGGGGTCCCTGCTCATTGGGGACCCTGCTTCTCTCTCTCCCTCTGCCCCTCCCCCCACTCATGCTCTTTCTCTCTCAAACAAATAAAATCTTTTAAAAAAAGGGGGAGAACAAAAGGCCGTATATATGTGTATGGCTGAGTATGTATAAATATAAATTATTTTGCGTGTTTGCGTTAAGTGTTGAGAACGTTGTCGGGGGACATAAAGCAAACCGCTAGTCCTGGTCACCTTGAAGGAGTAAAGGCATCACCGTGTGCATGGGTTTGGAAGGGCCAGAGGCGACTCCTGGCTTTATTCTTATTACTAGTCCATTGTAACAAGCACATGATGATTCTATAATCACAAAGGTAAAGGACTAGAGTTTATGTAGTTCAAAGGCCTAACTACCAAAGGGGTGGGGGGGGGCACTTCATGGCTCAGGATACTAAGTGATACGACACAGTGATGATTATCTTTGTTGGGGGGAGGGGTAGAATGCCGTGGGGTGGTTTAGTGTGTTTTGGGTTGGACAGAAATAGTGGGTCGAATAGTGTCCACCAAATATATCTGTCTGTGTCCAAGTCCTTAAAACCAACGGATATTACCTTATTTAGAATAAAAGGTCTGTGCAGATGTAATTAAGGATGTCATGAGATGGCCTCAGGATTCCCCAGGTGGACCTGAAACCCAACGATAAATGTCCTTGTAAGAAAAAGGCCGAGAGCGATTTGAGACACACAGAGCAGGTCGTGTGAAGAGGAAGGCAGAGGTGGGCACGGTCAAGGCCACAGCCACCAGCAGCTGGAAGAAGCACGAAGCGGATTCTCTCTTCCAGTCTCTGCAGGGAGCACCGCCGGCCCACACCTTGACTTCAGACTTCCGGCTTCCAGAGCTGTGAGAGAACACGTTCTCTTGTTTAAGCTCTCCGGCCTGTGGCAATTTGTTACGGCAACTACAGGACACCCATGGGAGGAGGATAATTTATGTGTTCTGGGATGGTAGAGGGAGGCTTCATTAGAAGTGTGGTTGTTGTCTTGCAATTAAAGGGAAGTGGAAAAGGGAGGGTGGCCACTTGAGGCTGGGGGGGCGGGGGGCACAGCATGCGCAAAGGCCCAGTGGCCCAACGGGGCAGAGCTGGGTGAGTGTGGCTGGGATGCGAGGCGTATTTCACCATGAGGGTGAGGTGGGAGGTGAAACATTGTGTTTCCTCCTGCTCTTTTTAGGGGAAGGAATGAGCTCACAAACCATTGAGGACTATTTGCTAAGTAGATTGGGCAAATTCGTGTCAGAGACGAAGCTCTGGTACAATCTGCTTCAGGATGGAGTCAGGAGCAGAGAGCAGGGCAGCCCTGCAGAGTCTCCAGAAAAAGGGACTGGGAGCAGTGATTCCTGGGATTCAGAATGTGGCAGCTTGCTGGGTCTGGAGGGCCCCGTTCGCAGCCAGTTGGCTCACATTCCTCCCAGACGGCGGGCTTTGGCATCCCTGTAACCCCTGCCAGAATGCGAAGCCCCCAAGCTAGGTAGAAAGCAAAATATTTCCATCATTTGACATGATAAAGCGTGCGGCTCTTGAGTAAGGAGAGCTGGCACAACTCTGGACGTGCTGTGTCCCATCCCACCCACCCCCGCTGCGGGGGAAACGACTCTCCGCCAGCCCGCCCAGCGGAGTGGGTCTCGAGCCGGCCTGGGAGGGGACAGGCGCCGTGCCCTTTCTTTGTGTGTTGTGTGCCGTACGTGGCCTTGACTTTCGCAGCAGCAGGGCTCCTGAGAGCAGGTTTGTTGCAGGCAGGTGTGATTCTCCCTTAGAAGCACCCAAGCAGGGGCGCCTGGGTGGCACAGTCGTTAAGCGTCTGCCTTTGGCTCAGGGTGTGATCCCAGTGCTCTGGGATCGAGCCCCACATCAGGCTCCTCCACAGGAAGCCTGCTCCTTTCTCTCCCACTCCCCCTGCTTGTGTTCCCCCTCTCGCTGGCTGTCTCTCTTTCTCTGTCAAATAAATAAATAAATAAAATCTTTAAAAAAAAAAAAAAAGAAAAGAAAAAAAGAAGCAGGCAAGAGTCTGGTGGGGCGGATTGAGACTAAAGAGGCATGAGCTCACATGGCAGCCACGCTTGCAGATGGATGGTTGCAAACATTTGTTTCGCAGGACCGACGCTATAAATAGATGCGGATACGCAGGCGGGCAACAGCGTGCGTGGGTGGCCTTGTCTTTGTGGCAGAGAGAGTTCCCAGAACCTCGCCCCACTGGGGGGGCTCTGGGGTCCAAGGAGGCTGCCAGGTCATCGCTGTGATACGGCTCACAGCTGCCCTTCTCCCAAGCCCTTTGCCTCACTGTTCAAAACCCATCTGCAGTCATTTCCGGAAACTTCCATGAGAGGCCAGGGGCTCTCATCTATCCGTGGAACGCCATACATGTGAAATTCTGTTTCCTCGGTGTGTGGTGGAGGGTGTGTGTGTGGGGGGGTATGAATGTGAGTATGTGTGTGTGTGTGAGTGTGAGTGCGTTTGTGTGAGAGTGTATGTGTGCATGAGTGTGCTTTTGTGTACATGTGCGCACACGCGTGTGTGCTCCACGTCCCAGCCGGTGGGAGCTCTGAAGGCCTGGTGCTTAGCTGCATCTCAAGGGAGCATTAGGGGAGTTCTCCCTAGTCCCTTAAACACAGGGAGGAAGGTTCTCCCTGCTCTTGGGAAAGACTGGAAGCTTGGGCCGCCCGAGGACGTGGAGGAGGCCGCAGCCCGGGGCTGCCTGTGTGGTGCACAGCAGTGTCCGGTGTCCGGAGCAGGGGGGAGGTCGCTGAGGAAGGAGCAGGGGTAAGGCTCATCAGCAATGTCCTGTCTCCCGCTCCTCACCTGTGTGGGCCAGCCAGAGGCAGAGGCGGGCGAGGGGGTGAGAGAAGAGAAGGTAAGAAGTCACAGTGATTATCTGGCCCAGCAGCCAATAAACTGGCGAGAGGAAACCCTGTAAGGAGGAAAGCACTTCTCTGGGACTGAACACCGGCTTACAGGCAGTCTGAAGGCCTTTATCTGGAAGCTGGTTACAGTAAAGCTTTCATGTGGTTGGTAAGAAACCAGGGACCTCATGTGCTGTGTTCCCCAAACATTTGTTTTCCATCCCAGTCTAGAAGTAATGAAGGCACTGTGCGCCGTCACTGTCATCCGTGATTTCCATCAAGGCTCACAGAGCCTAGGTCCGTTTTATAAAGAGAAAAACGGAGGCTCTGAAAGCCGGAGTAACTTGTCCAAGATCAGAGTAGGATCGCAGGCCTGGGTCCTTGGTGACACGTCAGGGATATAACAGAAGGTCCCAGTTCTGCTTTCCTTGGGGGGCATGCAGATATTCCTAACGGCAAAGGGGGCTTCGCTTCTCTTAGAGCACGAACGCCGAGCACTGGTGTGGGAACTGCAACGGGCACTAAAAGACACCGTCTTGTTTTTTCCTCCCTTGGTCTGGAGCAGACGAGGGCACACAGGAAGGTCATGCCCGAGCCAGGATTCAAGTGCAAACCTATCAGATCCCAAAGGCCATGCTCTGGCCACTGCGCTCTACTGTTTCCCTAATGGAAAGAGGGCCCCACCGACTCCCTGCTCCTGCCTCCCGTTTCCAGCTGGCTCTGCCCAGGAGAGGAGGCCCGTTGCACCCATGCGACAATGCCCATTCCTCATTACTCACGGGCCTGCTGGGCCTCCCAGTGATTAAGCCCTTAGAATTTCCCTCGGCTCTGGGTGACATCATTGCATAATTAAGGTGGCTGTGATACCCAACCGCATGCACGAAACAAAGGTCCCTTGTTTTAATTTATCATCCGAGCTCTCCTTGAGCAAGACAGAGCTCCCACTTGGTAATTAAGGAAGACGGTTTAACCTGACTGAATGAGGGCAGGGCTCAGGGCAAGGCGGCAAAGTGGCAGAAGAGGGGATCCTCGGTCAGCTCTTAATTTAACAGGGTAATGAGGGCACCAACAAAGGAAGATAAAGGGTATGCTTACCCTGGAAAGATGAGATGCCAACATGAATCTCAAGCCTTCCTTTTATAGAATTTTCTTGCCAAGCAGCTAAATAGATTCTTTGGGCTCCTTTTATTTCTCGTCTGACCCTTGGATGGAGGCACTCCTAAGTGCTCACAGGTCCCAAGGTTGATCACTGTCTACGCAGAGTGTTGCACTAATGCACGTGGCTTCTGCAGCCCAAAGTACAAAGGTTCAAACCCCTGTCTTTGCCAATTACTAGTTTTGTGACCTGGGACCAGTTACGTAAACTCTGAGTACCTCAGTTACTGTAGCCATGAAAAGGACAAGAATGATACTAGCCCCAACTTCATAAGGCTGTTGTGAGGATTCAAGTAAGTTACTATGTGTTGCGTTGAGGACCCTTCTTAGTGGGTCAGCACTGGAGGACTGTGTGTTATTATTACCTCGACCACTTTCTTAACTATCTTTGTACAAAGGTGTAGTGTCTTACATACAGCAAGTGTTCAAACAATGTCCCCTCTCTCTTAGTAAATTTCAGTGTTCTTACCACACACACACACACACAAAGAAAAAGAGAGAAATGGTAATTATGTGATGGGATGGAGATGTTAAGGAATGCTGTGGTGGTAGTTGATTGGCAATCTATAAATGTATCACATCGTTGGGTTATACGTTTATCCTTAGACAGTTTAATGTGTCGATTATATCTCCATAAAGCTGGAAAAAAATACGAAATGTCTTTTCATTATATTTTCTCTCTTCTGCCTTCTCTCTCATTGTCCCTTTCTCTCCACTAACAGAATCATCTCTAAGGTCACCCACAAGTTAGAGAAAATAAAATGTAGCAAAGATCCATTGGCACGTGATTGGTATGAGCTGGAAGGCGCGATGGCAGTGGTTATAATGTTTCTGTGTTCCCTTCTTCCTTCCACACCCTCAGTATTTGTATTTATATTTTCCTTTACACTTTTTGAATTGTTTTGAATTTCAGCTATTCATTTGTGAATATTTCAGTGTCCTGTGAGTTCTTCTGAAATCCTCTGAAAGCCATCTAATTATTTGCCAAAATTCTAACAATTTTAGAAAGCTATTTTCTCCAGTAGTGCATTAATGTTTATTTCTTTACAAATTTCAATTATGTATATTCCTATAATGTATAGGAATTCATATGAGATGATATAATTTTGATAGCTTTTGGAGAAATCTGCCAAATTATATTTGACCGATTTTTAGTTCTCTTCAGAGATCCAATTTAAGGAATTGTTAAGGAATATAATGAGATTTCTGCTTCTTATCAATGTGTTTACTCCACAGAAAAGTATATTTTTAAAATCCCATGTATAGTTAATACCCCATTCATCATAAATAAAAATCTGAGGAAGGATCTGACCTTGCATAGCAATTAAAAATGTTAAAATTTGGCTACTGGTAAAAACAACGAATTTTTAAAAAGGCTATTGAGATGTGGGGAGTCTAAATAAGAAATAAGAAAAAAGATAAGCAAAAAGCTACAAAGAAAAAGAAGGGTCTCCTCACAGGTGGAAGGTGGAGACAAATTCACTCTCTCTGCATTCATGCATCCAGAAGTGTACATTCGTGGTTATTATTATGTTCAAGAATACATTTATAAGATTATGGGCGAATTTAAGAAAATCCAGGGGGCGCCTGGGTGGCACAGCGGTTAAGCGTCTGCCTTCAGCTCAGGGTGTGATCCTGGCGTTATGGGATCAAGCCCCACATCAGGCTCCTCCGCTATGAGCCTGCTTCTTCCTCTCCCGCTCCCCCTGCTTGTGTTCCCTCTCTCGCTGGCTGTCTCTCTCTGTCAAATAAATAAATAAAATCTTTAAAAAAAAAACAACAACAAGAAAATCCAGCAAATTGGGCTTTTGGGGACATGATCTTGAGAAGAATTCACTTCACATCGTCTCCTTATTCTTTTATGAAAGAATTCTCCACTTGCCTTTCTGTTTAATGAGAGGAGTTTAAGCGGGAACAGAGTGAATTGCTGAGAGAAATGTAAAGGGGCCTCCCTAGTATATTGATAGGAAGGCAGGCTAGGGGATTATTTCTAGTAAACGTCTACAGTGAAGTATAAGATACGTACAGGAAAGTTGCAAGGCATGAACATACAGCCCAATGTAACTTACACCCAGACCAGGACATAAAACATTACCAGCCTTCTGCAAAAGCTTCTCGTCCCCACTCCCAGACACTGGGCTGTCTCCTCAACTTAACCACTGTCCTGACTTTTGTCACCACAGGTCAGCTCTGTCTTCACATACCTGTTTTGACTTTAATAAATAGAATCAAATCTATGAACTCTCTAGTGTTGGTTTCTTTGGCTCAGCATAATGTTCGTGAAATCTCTTCGCGATGCGTGTAGAGTTCTATTGTTCCGGTTGTGCAGTATTCCTCGGGAATGTCCTGCAATTCATCCATTCAATTGTTGATGAATGTTTGGATCGTTTTCAGTTTAGGGCTATTACAGAGAGCGTTGCTCTGTACATCCTAGTATATGTGTTTGGGTGAGGCTATGTACACACTCGTTTAGAAGATTTCGAAGATGTCTTCAAAATTTTAGTTAACTTAAAAAAAAGATTTTATTTACTTGAGAAAGAGAGAACATGCGTGCATGAAGTGGGGAGGGGCAGAGGGAGAAAGGGAGAAGCAGGCTCCCCGCTGAGCAGGGAGCCCCATGCGGGGTTCAATCCCGGGACTCTGGGATCATGACCTGAGCCGTAGACAGAGCTTAACCGACTGAGCCACCCAGATGCCCCTGATTGATTGACTTTTTATTTGACTTCATATCGACTGGCTGACTACACTCGGGAGTAGATTTGCTGGGTGCCAGCTTCAGTAGAAGTCACAAACGAGTTTTCTGGGGTGGTTGTGTCCATTTCCACTCCGGCCAGCACAGTAAGAGCTCTGGTTCCTCTCTATCCTTGCCAAGTGTAGGTATTGCTATATATCGAGAAGTTTTCCATGCGCTTATTTACCGTTTTGATGTTCTCATTTGTGATGTGCTTATTCAATTATTGAGCACATTTTAAAAATTAGATGGTCTGTCTTTCCCTATGGATGTGTACGAACGAGTTCTATATTCTGGATACACATTTTTTGGTAGTATACATACTGTGAACATATTCTCCCTCCCTGTGGCTTGCCTTTTACCTATCTTCACGAGATCATTTAATGAACAGATGTTCTTAATTTAATGTAAACCAATTCGTCAATCCTTTTTGTGTCGGTGGGCTAGAGGACTGTCGATGTCTCTCCCAATATGAAAATGATGGGGCTCGGTGACTGTCCCTTAGCTTTTCCACGTGTTCTTTCGGCTTGAGCTCTATTGGTTACGCTCCTCCTGCTGCAGGAGCAAAGAGACACACTCAGCTTGCAC
Source organism: Ailuropoda melanoleuca (assembly GCF_002007445.2). Classification (NCBI taxonomy): domain Eukaryota; kingdom Metazoa; phylum Chordata; class Mammalia; order Carnivora; family Ursidae; genus Ailuropoda; species Ailuropoda melanoleuca. The sequence goes on from NC_048234.1 coordinate 38,826,434, forward strand.
ACTCAGATGGAGGTTTAGGTGCTGGGACATGTGGGGACTGAAGGAAGGCAGTGAACAGACGCAGCCCTCCTGCAGCCCAGTGTCAGGGAGCCTGGAACAGTGTCCAGCCATTCTGTCTCTGTTTCTGTCGCTCACACCACATTCTCTTCTCAGTACCTTCTTCCTCTCCTTGCCTCCCGGCTGCTGCTTCTTTTTTTTTTTTTTTTATCATTTTTATTTTGTTATATTAGTACATTCCCAGTATATCACCAGTTTTTGATGTAAAGTTCCATGATTCATTACTTGCGTATAACACCCAGTGCACCATGCAATACGTGCCCTCCTTAATACCCATCACTGGGCTAGCCCATTCCCCCACCCCCCCCCACCCCTCTGAAGCCCTCAGTTTGTTTCGCAGAGTCCACAGTCTCTCATGCTTCTGACTGCCTTCACTCCGGGAATCTCTGTTTTAGAAGGTAGTGCATGAATAGAAACACAGAGGTACGTTGTTTGTCTGTTACCGATCCCAAGGGGAAGCCGCAGGCCATGCGACAAGGGGCCACATGGGGAAGGCACTGGGGGTGGTCGGGGTGGGGGGTAGAGGGAGGAGGGAGAAATGCGGACAAGAGCCTTTTTTGTGGTTTCCATGAGAAGGAAAGGGTAAACTAGGCTTGGCTGGTTTGAATAATTTCAGCAGTTTCTGGGGCAGACAGGCTGTCCTTGGCTGTCTGGTACCAGGGCCTGGGGTGACAGGGCAGGTGGAGAGCGGCCCGAATTGGGTTCGCTCGTGAAAAGTGTGCTTAGGGGCAAATTGCTCTCTATTTCTAGAATTGGCTAACTTGGGAGGGGCCGTCCCTTCTGGATGTCGAGGAAGCAGAATACAGAACCTGAAAGACACGCTTCCCACAGTCTCTTGGCTATCTCCCCTCCCGAGAACTGTCGGTGCCGTCATATAACTTATATTCGTGACACTCCCCACGGGAGGCTGACTTGTCTGGGGAAGCCTCTTTGCTTCTGAGCAGAGTTTCTGGACAGCCCCCAGCGCTACAACTGACTGGCCAGGCTGGGGGTGGCAACCTCAGCGGGGATCTGCCCCTGGGGGCGGGGGACCAGAGGGGTGCCTGCACGTGGTCAGCTCTCGGAGGAAATGTTGTTTCCCCACACCTACCTGACCACAGACCTCCGAGCCTTTAGGCGTGCTCTGATCGGCCTCACTCCCAAGCCTTCCTGGCTTCCCTGCTAAGCCTCCGCCACATTGGTGTTTCTTCCCTGAATCTCCAGAGTGTATGCTTTTTTTCCCCATTCGTCTTTTATGGAACGTTTCCGTCTTTGCTGTTTGATACATGTTGTTTGCGTATCTGCTTTTATCTCCTTTTAAAAACACACAGTAACTAGGGCCTTACTCAGTCTGGCCCCTCTCCTTTCCTCTCTGCACCCCTAGCATCTAGAACAATGTTCCGCGTATTAGTGTGCAGAGAGCGTGTATTGAACGGCTTTAATAATGAATACTTACTGAATATTTTCTGTTAGGTCCCCATAGAAGCAGGCCCTAAAAGATGGATCCAAGAACGACTCATTTACTTTGGCGACAAGCTCCAGAGCCTTGGTGCGGTGGGTGGGGAAGAGAGGACAGCTCTCCGCACAGGGCTAGTGAGCTGTTTACCCCTGAGGGCCAGTGGGGTTCAAGCCTGCTGCTACCCTTTGTAGAATTCAGCTGGGGAGTGGCCCAAATGGGTTATTTGTCCACAAGCCCCTGGGTGGGGGATGTCCCTGGGCCGGTTCACCCTCTGACACATACAGCATGTTCTTGGAGCCAGGGGAGACCCTCCGCAGGCACCAGGAGCCCAGGCTACTGATCCGGGAGCCACTATGGACTGTATGGGTGGGGCACCGATGCGTCTCCTACCTTGAAGTTGCAAAACAAATGTTAAAGAGCCACAGGTCCTGAAATCGAGGCGTCAACACCTACTGGCCCAGACACAGAGAAACAAAGGGACAAGTTCATTAAAGACATTTATTTCCTCAGGGGAAATGGCCAGCTGACATTGGGGGGAGGTGGCTGCCATCCTCAAGGTCCTCCCTCATTTTCCCACCCTCCGCTGGGTCCTCACAGCTGGGAACAGCTGGGCTGCATGCTGGGCTAAGCTGTTGGGAAAACCGTGGCATGGCCAAGGCGCGCTCTGGGTGGGGCAGGCTGGGGGACTTCCAGCTCTCATGATTTCACACGAGCCCCCCCTTATCCCAAGCAGCAGTATTATGCTGGGGGTGCTGCTTTCATGTGTCTCCCCGTCACTCAAAGACAGGCCACTGCTTCCCTTTGCGACCAAGGTGAGGTCCATTTCCTCCTTTGGAAACAGCTGTGCAGCCTGGCTCCAGGCGAGCTCAGCCTTTTCTTACTTCCCTCTGAGTCCTCCTGTCACACAGAGGTAGGGGCTTCGAGGAGCCTCCGTCCACACTGCCTGTTGATGTGGAGGATGGCACACTGTGGGTGAATTCAACCAAGGCAAATAGGAATCAAGATAACCAGGAACCCTTAGTGCCCCCCCCCGACTCAATTTAGGAAGCCCACGTTAAAGAAGCAGATGAGGATGGGGTGCGGATGGATGGCAAGTGGAAACTGTGACTTGGACTCTCCGGAGTTTGGCATGAAAGCAAATGTCATCACTTTGCTCAATGCACATGAGCATCTCAGCAAAGTTGCATGTTTCAGACATTCTTGAATTTGCCAATTTAGATTTTATATTTTTGACACTCTTCTGGAATAATCTGTCGATTAACATATACCAGATTCCCATTCTTTTTTTTCTGTTAGCAAAACCCTACAAAAATGTTTCCCAAACCCATCCATTCCCCCGAGTTTTCTGGTAATCACAAGCAGGCCTCCCCATGTGTCAGCTGACTGTGGTGTTCCGGAACATTCCACCAGCACGAGTTTGAGTACTCCCTGGGGGCGACGCTCTGTCATGCTCTGGCTATGATTGTAGGCTAGGAGGGCCAGGTATGGCTATCAAGTTGACAAGGGTATTTTTTTTTTTAAATAAAGCAAATTGTTTCTGGATTACATTTTAAGTTCTGTCACGTAGTTATAAGAAAGAAGGAAGAGAATAAAAACAAAAAGGGTACTACAGATTGGAAACTGGAATGATGTGGCAAGAATACCAGCTGGGGAGCTCATCCCAAAATGCTAGTAAATAGAATTGTGATCTTGGAGAAGTCCCTGAACATTGTTGACTTCTGGACCACATTCCAGCTCTGAAATTCCTAAGAATGCACGCATTTTCAAGATGCACACATATGGATATCCTCAGACACTCTGGATAAGAAAGACGGTGCCTTATGTAATAAACAAGTGCTGCTTAGTAGACTGGAAACCGAGTAGTACATATGAGGCAACCAAACGGGAAAGGTATAAGTCTGGTCAATGATGTCATCTCTCAAATTTCATAATTGTATATTTTTATAAAATGTGTTATGAAGTATATTAGCAATAGCTTGAAGCAGAAAATGTTGTTCCTATGACTTAAAATTTAAAGGTTTTTCTCCCCATTCTTTCAGTTGTCAGAATCACTTCAATTTATACGAACCTTTTATGGATAGTATCACTAATTCACACATTGACCCATGGGAGAGGCGTCCTTACACTCCTTCTACTGACGAAGAAATTGGGCTGTGGAAAGGTGAAAGACTTTGCCCAAGGCCACACAGCTGGTAAGTAGCAGCGCTGGGACCTGAAACCAGCACCTGTTTCTGTCCATTCATCACCAGCACCATCCTGGCCATGCTGAGTGAGAAGTTCTGAAAACAACACCTTTATACTCGGATTCACTTGGCTTCTCCCCCAGGTACTTGACACTGTGGAAAGGACTTTTGGAAACACCAAGGCATGATCAAAAAGCTATCTTTGTCTTCAGAAGGATTCTAGGAGGACAGGCTTCTATGGGTTATGGGTGAGCTCAGCACAGTATCCCCAACCAGAAGGAAGGCTCTAGATTGCTGGAATGTAGGGACCCCTGCTAGAAAGAACAGGGGGCAGATTGTCTGAACAACTATGACTGCATCTTCCCCAAAGGGGTCATTTTCTCAGGGGTCTGTCACACTAAGTTCTGAAGGTCATCAAATCTCAGAAGCCGGTACTATGATTTGCCTTCTACCTTTAGCATTTGGCTTTACGAGATTCCAGGAACGGGTTTCTCCATGTCACCAGATCAGTAGAGTTTCTCACTGAAATAAAATATTCAAGGTTTCATCTGAGCTAGAACCAGAATTAAGCAATTCCAAAATGACCGTCAGACACCAATTCTATTCTCAGCCCCTCCTGTGGCAAGGAAAGAATGGTGCAGTTTGCCAAGTCTCAAATCTATCCCACACGGCCAGCCTGAAACTGCGTCCCAATTCAGACATTTTCTTGTTTTAATTTGTTTATTTGTGATGGGGACTTACTGCTCCTAGGAGGGTCCCATTAAAAAAAAAAAAAAAGATCTCAGAAGACATCAAAAAGTTCTGACAAAACAACATCTTGATGATTTAAGTGTAAATATGTCAGAGACATATGGTTTCCATTATTCCTGAAATAACACATGGGTTTAAAAATCAAGGGGAAAAGTGTTTGGTAAAACACATTGAGAACTTGGCTAACTGTTTTTTAAAGACTGTCCCAAAGCCTGAAGGGGAAAGGACCCTGAGGGGGACAAACCCAGGCAGCTCCACCCTTCCTTGTTTGTTTCTTTCCTTGATCAGGGATGACATTTGCGTTGCCACCAAAGGACAGATGTATCGGCCACCATAAGAAATCTAACTGGCAACTTACGCTTTCGTGGACAAGTCTAGGTCCCAAATGCATATCTACTGTTTACTAGCAATGTTAGTTTTAGGCAAGTTAATGCATCTGGGAAAAGTGAAAATAATATATGTCATATGATTATTAATATGAGCATTTGGGCTAGTGCATGTCAGCTGCCTGGCACATAGCAGATGCTGAGTACGGAGGTGCTTTTCAAAAGGTTGTCGTTCACTTGGAGAGTGGTGATTGGAGGGTGGTTAAGGTGTTTCAGGATGAAAATGGGTTCCAGAGTAGGAGAAACCCATGGGGTCACAAGAGATCCTCTACGCAATACCCCAACCACAGAAACAACTGGTGGGAGGGTAGGGCAATGGTAGCAAATACTACTAAACACAGAGAAACAAGAAAAAGCCCCCAACAGGGGGTCAGAATAAAATCAGTCTCCAATCAGCCACCTGAGCGGCTCCATCAGTTAAGCGTCTGCCTTCGAGGCTCAGGTCATGATCCCAGGGTCCTGGGATCGAGTCCCGCATTGGGCTCCCTGCTCAGCTAGGAGTCTGCTTCTCCCTCTGCCCCCTCCCTCCCTGCCCCCGCTCATGCTCTCTCCCTCTTTCTCAAATAAATAAATAAAATCTAAAAACAATAAAGTAAAACGTGCTTCCTTAAAAAAAAAAATCACTGGTGGAATATAGCATCAAACACACCCCCCACCCTCATCCACTGACTTGCAAAGAAATGGTAGAGAAGCGTGAACCACATCTGAGCCACGTTTTGGGTGATGGTGGTGATAGTGAGGCCTAGAGGGGAGGTGGGAAGACAGTCGTTTCTTTTATTGAAGGCTCTGCTATTTCTGCTGTCTTTGTATGAGAAGTTGATTGATTCTTTCCAGTCCCCCTCTGCTTTGGCGTCCCTGGTATAGATATTCCTGGTCACATAGAAATGTTATTTCAATATGGCGCAAGATGAAAATGCTACATTGAATTAGATCAGACGGAATAGACGTGTGGGGGAATTCATCAGAATAACATAACAAATCCGTGGCTCAGGTGTCCCTCATGGAGAAAACAGAATGTCTTCCATGAAAAAAGCAGGGGAAACAGACTGTCACTGAATAACATATACCAAAGAGTCTGGCAAAGATCCTGAAATAACCACGAACTTCCCGCATTGTGCTTTCTTCGGCTGACTCGGAGAATGTCCGAGCTGACGATGTGTCAATGCCCCTCATATCGGCATTCTGGGATCCTCTTTGTTTGCTGCTGTCTTGTGGCATTTGTCCTTGGACATTCAGTTCCGATTAAGAAGGGGAGAGAGGAGGCAGCATACTGCCAGCTTGGTCCTACAAATATTTGTACAGTGTTTATGACAGATGTTTTCCTGTTACGAAGGAATCTGACCTTCATTAAAAATCTGGAACTTTTTTAATGTGATGCCAAGACATCAGAAACAACAGCAGGGATTGCCGGTGATTTTCATATATTTGAAGATGCAAATTCTTGCTTGAACAAACCAGTAATGATCACAGCTCTGATTATTTGTTGGAAAAGTGGTCAGAGGGTAGGAAATAGCCACAGTTTCTCTTTTCTTGCTCTAATCACCACCCTATTCCAGCATTTTGCAAGATGGGCCATTTAATACTCTCACTTCATAAAATAACAATGTGGCTTTTCCTTACATCCCATGAACGCTTCTTCCTGATGTTCGGAACACCAATTAAACCACGAACACATAACCCGAAATACCGAGCTTATGCTATTTCTCATAAACTGTTTTTCATTATTATGATAGCATAAATGTGTGATACATGAAAAACTGCCTAAAGGATCATGAAAAAATACACTCTAAGTTTTAGAGTTTTCCACCTGGCCACTCTCTCAGTGAAAGGGTTAAGTCCCGTTGATTTTCCTTGCATGCGTTAAGTTTTTTAGAGCTGAGGCTTTGGGGCCTAGACTTTCGCCCTTGGCTGACATGCTGCTTCTCTAGGGTTACTGGGACTTGGATTTATTGTGACTTCTGTTTGCAGGGAAAAAAATGTATGTAAGATGTTGATATTCTTTAGGGGTTCCTGGAACTTAGAATGTGCGAATTGTAGAACCCGTGTGCACACTCTCACAGCAGATGTCCCTGGGGTTGCAGACCTAAGGAAAGAAAGCCAGAGTGCTTTGACCAGGTGACATTCATTACCCCTCTTTCCCTCGGCCAGTTCTGGAGCTCAGTCTCAGTTTCGAACCTGATGTTTTCCGCATTCTGAGAGGGGACCCATTTCATCGTGGTGAACTCAGAGAAAATGTGCGTGAGACTGAGTCGTAATATCAGAATGCTAATGTACTCCTTTACGTTTAAAAAGTATGGCATATAACAAGAAGCATTCAAAATTCAAAGGACCAATGTGATCTTTGGTTGATAATCAGGGGAAGAAAAAGTCATCTCAAGGGTGAGTAAGGGACAGCGGCATGCATATCAGCTCCGTAGTGTTGGTTTAGAAATCTGTAGTTTGGGCTCCCTTCCTTTGTACAATGACTGGGCTAGCATGGCTGAATGCCCCCCATCTCCGGGCTCCCCAGAAGATGGTACCCTTTTTGATGGCTAGATTGTATCTTCAGAACATTAATGTTTCTTTCATTCAGGTTACAGTTTAATCCGGACTGGCTTCCCAGTCCTTTTCTCAAGGGACTGTGAGTATCCCAGCTGTGATCTGTCCTGTTTGGATGTGACAGTTTTAATCTCAGGGAGTGATATTATCTTCCCACTTTCAATTTTTTTGGAAATAGAAACTCATTAAAGCCCTTAACACTTGCAAAGAAACCAACATAACCAATTTACAGGGATTCCTTGTATTCTTTGACTACACATATCCACATATCACTTCTTCAGTGAAATTAGCAATGAACTAATATTCCACCTTAATACAAATTCTGAAAGGTCCCACAAGTGATGGGCATGTGTCTAAAGGATACCTAAAGATACGCTCACATCTGCTCAAGGGAACATGTATGATGCTCATTGCAGAAGTTCCATTTAAAAAAAAATTTTTTTTCATTGCGTAAGTTTTAAAACAACTTAAATGTCCCTCCCCCAAAGTGGATAAAGTAATCATCATAAATTTAGACAATAAAAGCCAAGAACGAAAATAAGTTAATCAATATGGTTACATTCAGATACTTGTAGAAAATTAGTAAAGAGCAAGAAAAATAAGTCACAGAAAGGCGTGTACAGTATGAGACATTTCTGAGTTTTTTAAGCTCCCAGAACAATACCATCATTAGTTTATGGAAATATACACATGTGGTTAAAAAAAAAAAAACTTGTATCAAAAGTATATCCAATAATTTCCCAGGTATGTGGCATCTTCTGGGAAACTGGGGAAGGAAATGGGATTAGAGCAGCCTTGAAAACAAAACAAAACAAAACAAAACAAAACAACCACAACAAAAAAAAGGAATTTAAATCCATCTACAAAGTTTCATTTCTTAAAAATTCTGGTGAAATCAAGAACCAAGAGTCCTGTAAAGCTGGGTGGCGAATACATAGGTTGTTGTCACATCCGCTTCTCCATTTTCTCTCTTTTAAAAATATTCCATAACAAAATGTTTAAAAAGTTAAAGAAATGTATATTCCCTGGTATTGAAAGTTCTCCAAAACATTGATTAGGGAAAAAATTGATCACAGGAAATTATGTATTATCTGTTACAATTCATTTTAAAAAATGAATACAGAAATGTATATTCATGTTCAAATGTATACAAGCTGTAAATACACAGAATAAGGTCTGAATGATGAATCACCAAGTCGTTATTGGTTAACTGTCTACTGCGAGCACTTTGGGCAACAGGGCACTTTCACTTTTTTCCCCTCTATATACTTGTCTTATTCTGTAAACCATATGAAGCATATATTCAGGTATTCAGAATTTAACAATTAAAATAGAAGCCCATGTTCCTTCTATGGAAACAAGAACTACAACAGTGATGTGCACATATTCCGTGGCCCCCAGACTGCAGCCTTTCTGGAGAGTTCTAGGCATTTCACTCAAACCCAATTCTCCCCAGCTCATGGAAACCTGGATTTCTCACTCCCAAGACCCCTGTGTGAAGGCCACGGTCACAGTCTCACTGCCATTCCAGCGGGGAGGGCAAAGCTGAACAGACTGGGAACCAAAGCAGGGACAAACCAACCGGAGCCCAGGAAAAAAGTGGAGGAGACACTGGTTTAGGGTCACTTAGTGTCCCAGAGGCCACCTGAAGTCGCTGGGTCCCCATGACCGAGTGCCACGTCCTAATAGAACTTCAGAAGCTTGCCAGACAATATTCTTCTAACCTGGGCTGCCTTCTGACTTCTCTTCCCTTCATAATTTGAGATCTCTAGGATTCCTTATTTCATCCGTCCATCTGGTAAGACCCCAGCCGCTGTCTCCTGTGCTCCCGGCCCCACGGCAGAGGGCTGTCAGAAGACATCAGGCTGCAAGGCTGCAGGCCCTATTGTCCCCCACCCCCCACCCCCAGAGTGAGTTGGGGCGTGTCCCCTGGGCTGCTCAGATCGCAGGGCTCGGCCACTGTCTGGAGAGGCGATTTCCAGCTTTCTGCACACTCTTCAAATCATAGCCCTCCACAGATGCCCTCAAGCCATTCTCCACAGAGAAAAGAACAGACGCCAGCCAGCACCCCTCCGTTTTCCAGCAGCACATCCGAACCCACCTGGCCGCGTCTGCGCAGTCGTATCCCCGCTTACGTCCTGGCCCGTCCTCCCCACCTGCCTGAGAAGCCTGCACCCCCAGCTGGCTCTCCCCTGCACCCCTGACACTGCCCTCGCTGCGCCCCAGAGCACTCACACACTCACATCTCTCCTCTGTGCCAAAGAGGTCCTCCTTCGCCCTCACTCACCTCCATCTGGAACTTTCTTCCCCTTCACAGCCAGACTTTTGGAACCACACTGAGTTCTCTCTCCACGTTAGTTCGCCATGTTGTCCTTATTGCCTGAACCTCCGTCTGCTGCCCGGCTCGTCAGGAGCCGCGGGCTCTCAGCACGATGCACTTTCATCCCTAGTTCCTCTCACCCTGCCCCCCAGTCCCCTGAGCTCCTACAAAGGGAACGATCCTTGACCATGCTGTGGCAGCTCAGAATGGGCACGGATGGGCCCCAATTTTATTGCTGAGGTTGATGGCGGTGCCCAGTGGGTGGCTTCCTCATTAGTTCCCTCAGAAACAAGCTCACCTGGACAAAGCTGACTTAATTTCCCACTGAGGGCTAATAGCTTTGTATCGTACAGAGAAAGACCGTCTCAGTTGTGGAATGAGGAAGTCACGGAGATGAAAGGCACAGCACAGGGAACATGGTCAGTGGCGCTGTGGTAGCCTGGTGTGGTGACAGATGGAAGCCATGCTGGTGGTGAGCACAGCCTCTGGTAGAGAGTTGGTGAATCACCACGTTGTACACCTGAGACTAATGTGACAATCTCTGTCAACTACTCCAATTAAAAAAAAAAAAAAAAANCAGGGAACATGGTCAGTGGCGCTGTGGTAGCCTGGTGTGGTGACAGATGGAAGCCATGCTGGTGGTGAGCACAGCCTCCGGTAGAGAGTTGGTGAATCACCACGTTGTACACCTGAGACTAATGTGACAATCTCTGTCAACTACTCCAATTAAAAAAAAAAAAAAAAAGGAAGCCAGAATTCTGTCTTCAAACATGACGTCGACTGTCCTTCTGAAATAATAATCCTGGCGTTATTGTTCTTAGGAATGCTAATTTTCATCTATTTTTTTAAATAATTTTTTTTATTATATTATGTTAGTCACCATACAGTACATCCCTGGTTTCTGATGTAAAGTTCGATGATTCATTAGTTGCGTATAACACCCAGTGCACCATGCAATACGTGCCCTCCTTACTACCCATCACCAGTCTATCCCATTCCCCCACCCCCTCCCCTCTGAAGTCTTCAGTTTGTAGCATGAGAGACTACGGACTCTGAGAAAGGAACGCTAATTTTCATCTAAGTCCATACCAACGACCCTCAGATGTAAACCCTGATGGAAGGCTCCCGTGAGATGACAATTACATCTTGCTTGCCCCAGCATTAGAGCCCCGCCTCTGAGTGTGCCCTACAGTCTGATTAATTGTTGAAAAATCTAGCTCCCCTGTCAGATTCTGAGAGGGACCATTTCTTCATTCCATCCTCTCTTTATACTTCAGCAATGGGTCACGACCTTCAGATGGGGGGGCGGTTACTCCGAATTGCCCTATCATTAGGGCTTGTAATCTGACAGATCTGGATTCAGATCCTACCTCCATTATTGACTAATGGTGTAATGTGGACAAGGAAATAACTCCCCCCCTCAGCTTTCCCTTTCAATTGAGGAATAATACCTATTTTCGAGGTTGGCGTAAGCGTGTTTGGTCCACAGTAAATGCCTGAAGGCCAATAGCTATTATTAACTCATGCCTATTAGGACAAGGAGGTACGCGTAGGGTCAGGGCCCATGTATAGCCTTGTGCTATTGCCTTTAGTCTTCCTGTGGGGACAAATGGCCGTTTCTTAACACGTTTCAGTTGAGATATCCCATAATTGCTACGCAGAAGGAGATCCTGTCACATATCAACTTAATCTGTGTTATCTGATCATGTACTGAAGCTTTAGCATAACCAATCTCTACCCTCCAACTCCAAGCCATTTTTTTTTTTTTTTTTTTTTTTTAAGAAAAAANTTTTTTTGTAAGAGAAGAAAGTGTCCCGGCCGGCGGTTGTAAGGCCATGTAACAAGAGACCTCCATTCAGCTCCAGTGGGAGGCAGGGGAGGGTGACTTCGGATGTGGGGTCTTAAAGGATCCCAGGATGAACAGAAATATCATCTGGAGAACAAATTTTCTGTCCACCCACCGATTTTCTTGCCTTCCTTTTTCTTTTCTTTTCTTTTTTTTGTGTGGAAGAAAATAAAAGGAATAGAAGGGAAAAGATAGAAAAAGAAACCTGGGTTTTCTGTGAAGTTCCCCAGAAGCAAATCCTCTAATTTCTGGGGTGGGGTAGGATCCTATTTTACTCATCCGTGGGCCAGTGGTGCTCGGGAGAGAATCACCACTCACACGGGAAGGGTGAGTGTGAGGTACAGGGTCAGGGTCTGTGGAAACAAAATGGTGGTTCTGCTCTTGTAGCCCTGCCTGTGCCTCTTAGAGGGCAGACGTGCTAGGAAGTGGCTTTCAGACTCTTCAATCTTACAGATTAAGAAAATTTTAAGAATGGAAAAAAAATGTAAGAACTATGGAAGTCTGGAAAATTCCAACATTTTTATTATAGTTTAAAATAATTACTGTCACTGTCACTCTGACCACTGTTTAACAAAACAGGAGCTTTTTAACACCAAAAATGAAGGAAGGATTTGTTCTTGGATAAAAGAAATGTTGTTTTCAGAAAATGGAAATTGTAGTTTCAACCTTACAGCTCCTCTCCTCTTCCTTTCTCCCCATCCATCCGTCCATCCTCCATCGATCTAGTTCTCTAGTTACTACGTAGAGACTACCTAAATATTTTTCTGTAGAATATTATACTAATTTCCTCATTTTTCTGTGGCTCATTCATTATGAAGCCCGGAGTAGGATTTTAGAACCACGACTTGGAGGTGATCAAGCTTTAGTTTCAAGGTGAATGTTCTGAAACACAGAAATGAAGTGGTGAGTCTCTTACAGTCATGCAGCTAATGGCAGATCGTAGCTGGGGCCAGTCCTCCAATTCCCAGCCTTACAACCCAGTGCTATACTGCCTGTGTCATCACTAAGTTGTCAGAGAAGGGAGAGTCAGTGTGTGGATATGGGTTGCCAATGGGGCTCTAGTCTGTGGGTCAGCACCCCAAAACTGAGGCTAGCTGTTTCAGGCACTCTCCTGTCTTACATCCCCAATCCTGTCTTCACTGGTCTCATTCCTCTTCCTCCCCTGACCTCCCCTGCCTTTGGCTGGGGTTGTGAAGGGTACTGCCACATTTCCAGCGCCCAGTGCTGGGACGTGGAAGGCACACATTGCTTGATGCTCACTGCCCACCATCCCTCAGAGACACTACATTTTCTCAGTCCTACCATTGAATTATCTCCTTTATCTTGTTGTTTTTCCTTGGCCCTGCACACCTTACTCAGTCCTTCATCATTTCCTTTCCAGGACTGACTGCCATAGCAGTTTACGCATTGGTCATCCGAACTCCAGATGTTCTTTTCCTATCTTTGAAAACAGAACATCAAAAACAAAAGCAACAAGAAAATAACAGCAGCAGCAGCAAACTGTAATGACCTCCCACTGCTTCCGCTAACAAAATCGCTCCCGCCCTCCTCCTTGAGTGCCATGTCTGTTACTGGCCATTCCAGGCCATGTGCTTCTGAGCTTTTGGTCATGCCATCCCTTTTGCCTTGAATGCCTTTCCTCTCATTCTGTACCGTGAAATCTCCCATTGCCCCGTAATGCCCACTGCAAATGCTGTTCCTAATGCCACTTCATTTCTCTTCTCTCCTGGAGAATTAGTTTCTCCTTCCCCTATGTCCCTATAGCTCTTAGCACATTACCATCCTTGAGTGAATCTTGAGTAATATCATGGTGGGTTGTGTATTCCTTCTTTATAATAAATTGTGAGCTCACTGAAGGCGATTTGGGGGACTTCATTGTTGCATCCTTCCCACCATCTGGGTCTACGCAGGCTCCAGGCGGACACTTGACCAAAATCTGTCGAATGGGTAAATGAAAGGTCTAGCAGCATCTTTTTAAAGGAAGTACAAAAGCAGGCCTGGGAGGATCAATGAGGTGGCTCCAATGTCTGCATATTTAAGAATTGAAAAGGAACAAATTTGAAATGAGAAATTTGGTTTGGCAGGTGGAGAAAAGTTCCCAGGCTGGAGCTTTTCTTCTGGCAGATTAAATATAGGAACACTGCATTCTAGGAATGAAGCAATTTCTTGTCCAATGGGGCCAAAATATTTACCCAGGTTTATTAGGGGTGGAAAGGTTCTATGATAACCCATCTTAATCCTACGTCAGTCTGTGTTTGATAAAATGAAAGTTAATAACTCACAGCAAACTAGATTTTGATATTGAAAGCTTTTTGTTTTTCTTTTCAAACAAATGTTGAAGAATAACAAAAAGTAAGATATTTTGATGCCATCTAACAGAGGTGAGCATGTGCCTGGGCAGAGAGAGCCAGAGGACTGTGCAGTTTTGGGAGGCAGGGTGGGAGAGTAGGTCCACTTCTGAAAATTACTCTCTTGGCAATCTGAGCAGTTACCTCATGAGCAACTTTTCAGTATAATGCTCTTAAAGGTCAAACTCAAACACCAATGGCGAGTGGTAGAAGACCAAGATTCCAGTCTGAGCTCTGGTATCTAGTGTCTCAGTACGGTCAGGTCGCTTAAATTCCATTGGCTTCACTGTCCTCTGTAAAGAGGGAGTAATAACAGCATATCTCTTACAGGATTATTCTGATAATGTAATGAGATAACACATATAACACAACTAACCAGTGCCTGCAACTCAGTGGGCACTCAATAAATTTTATATTAATCCCCAATTCGATTAGGTAAGATGACTTGGGTATAAGTCACTGGAAAACTTCTCTGAAGGTCCTAAGTGACCTTGAATTGAATGAAACAGTAATGTAGGAAGAAAGGACATGCAACTCTTCAGGCTAGGTCTGTAAAATCCTCCTTGCTAAGGTGGGATTCTCTGCTCTACTTCTTTTCCTCATCTGCCTGCCCGATGGCAAGGATCCAGCAAGGGAGTCAGTGGCTGGCTGTAAGGGATGGTGAAGCCACAAGGTGTGGAGATCCTGGCTCCCTGAGTCACTGCATGGAAGGCCTGCCGAACTGTAATGAGAGCCAGAAACAAACTTTGATCACGTCAAGCCACTGAGATTGGGGGGGGGAGGCAGTTAGAGCAGATAGACATCCCTGACCAAGGCAGGCCTGAAAATAGTGCAGCTGTGACACTCTGCACTTATCAGACTCTTAACAGGCAAGAAGCTGGAGAGGTAAGAGAGAAAATTAGCAAACATGTTGGAAAAAGATAGACATCTTGTCCCTACAGAAATTCAAGTTTGAAAAAGGAGCCCAGGGGCATTTTTATTATACAAATCGCTTCCCACTCTGGCATGTGTAGACCTGCATCTGGTCACCTATTTTGAGTCTGTGCCAGTCTCAACCTCGGATGCGCGTTAGAATCATTTGGAAGGTTTTAAAAGTCTGTAATGCCCCCACTCCACCCCCAGACCAATTCAGCTGTATTCACTGATGGTCACAAAACTGCACGCACATTTGAGAATCATTGATTTATGCGAATCAGGAGCACTTCTTTTTATGAGTTAGATGTTCAGAGTCATGATGTCGAATAGACATTTGCTTGGAGAATCAGACACTAGAAAAGTGTTGGCAGTAGTAGATAGTGGAAAGGGTTTCAGTTCGGGGGTCAGATGAACCTGGTTTGAAACCAGACTCACTTTGTTGCTTAGCAGCTGAAGACCTTGAAGAAGTTGTTTTATTTCTTTTGACTTTCTATCTGCTCAGTCATAAAAAGGGGATTCTACAAAGTTGAAAAGGGAAAAAAAAGAAATGGGCTAAAGAGTATACAGCTGGAAATAGACTAGATACTCAACAAATGGTAGTTATTATGCTCCGTGTTTATAAACAAAGAATGCCAACTTTACAAGCATCCCATTAAAACTGCAGAAGGAAGATATCCTGAAAAGACTCTGGACAACAAGCACCGGTAAATTGTAATTAACCGAACAGTGTTCACTGTGATTATTTTAGGATGTATAAAGTACTGTTGACATTATCTTTACTGGGTGTGTTATCTTTATTGCTTTAATTTAATGCATATAAAAATATTTATAAGGATCACCAGTGACACTGGTCTGCAAACCCTTTTTTTCCATATGCTCCTAACTTCTTCAACTCTGAAAGCTCCTTTCTAGTTGAGGAGCAAACATTGCACTTTCCTTCCTTCCTTCCTTCCCTTCCTTCCTTCCTTCCTTCCTCCCTCCCTCCCTTCCTTCCTTCCTTCCTTCCTTCCTTCCTTCCTTCTTTCCTTCCCCTTCCTTCCTTCCTTCCTTTCCCTTCCTTCCTTCCTTCCTTCCTTCCTTTCTTTCTTTCTTTCTTTCTTTCTTTCTTTCTTTCTTTCCTTCCTTTCCCTTCCTTCCTTCCTTCCTTTCCCTTCCTTCCTTCCTTCCCTCCTTTCCTCCTTTCTTTTTCCCATCTTCTTTCTTTCTTTCTTTCTTTCTTTCTTTCTTTCTTTCTTTCTTTCTTTCTTTCTTCTTTCTTTCTTTCTTCCTTTTTGAGGCACAGGAGGGACAGAGGGAGAGAGAGAAGCTTAAGCAGACCCCATGCCCAGCATGGAGCCTGAAGCCGGGTTCAACCTCATGACCCCGAGATCATGACCTGAGCCAAAGTCAGGAGTAAGACAATTAACTGACTGAGCCACCCAGGTGCCCCTGCACTTCCTTTTCATGAAGGAATGGTTATGATGAGAGTTAACTCTATCAGTCAGCTCTTGCTAAACAGGCCTTGGAAATCTTTGGTAACAGATGCTGATGAGGGTCCTGAAAAGGACAGAGACACTGGCCACGTGCTCCAGGAGCTCACAGGCTCCGAGTACTGGTCTTGTTGTTGTTGATGTTCTGGCTGCTCCTTTATTTTATGTCCTTACAAAATGGCGGCCAATGATGTAAGTCAGTATGTGACCAGTGCCAAGGGAGAGGTGCAGAATATAGTTGTGACAGATGTCAGAGAAAGAGGGGTTCATTTGGGTTTTGATGGTCAGAGAGACTCCTGAAGGAAAGAGGCCAGGGTTCACATGGATGCAGCTTAGTTCTGGGGCTCTGGGAGAATCCACACTGCAAAAAGGAGTCTGTGAAGGAATGGCCCATGCGTGTCTGGAGGAGAGTGATAGGACCAATTTGTCAGCTGTGCACAGAGGGTTCACATGGAGGACACACTAGGACATGAGGCTGGTCAGGATGCTGGGGTCAGTTTGTCGAGTGTACTGAATTTCAGACTTTCCCTTTGCCACATGCCACATCTTCACAGTCCACATAAACCCCTGTCTTGCTTTATTTCTTCCTTTGTCTCCCATTCCATACTCTCATTCTGCCACTTCAGCCCCACGATGTGCAGTCACTCTAAAGTAATTAAGATGTATTTTTAAAAGTTTGTATGTATTTTTACAAACAAGACTTGCGATTATGTAGAAAGTATTTTAATTTCTGAACATAGTATAATATTATACGTCTCATTCTGATTCATATATTTTTTTCATTCAGTGCTGTCATCTTTAAGATCCACCCATATTGCTACCTACACATCGAAATCATTGCTTCCAAATGCCAGATAGTATCCCATGCTGTGTGCCCACCACATTTTACCATCCACTCTCTTAGTGATGGATGCCTGGCTTGGCTCCGCTTCCCCATCACAACCTTCTTCCATGACCTGGGTGAGAATGCCTTTGTAATAGATACATGAACATTCATGACTAGGTCATAGGCAGGCAGCTACTTAATTTAAATCAATAGTGCCAGATTTCTTTCCAGAATGGCTGCACCAGCCCACACACCCTTCAGCAGGACGTGATCCCTACTAAACACATGGGACACCTAGCCTTCCAATTGTTGCCAGTCTCATAGTTGTCAAGCAATAAAACACTGTTGTTTATTTGGTCTACACTGATCACTGATGAGTTTGAACATCTTCATATGCTTAATAGCCTTTTGGGGCTCCTCTTTTGTGAATTACCTTCTCATATCCTGTCTCTATGTTCAGGTTGCTGCTTTTCTTTTTCTGAAAAAGGAAAAAAAAAGTTCTTTGTAAAGAATGGTGTCTGGTCCAGCAACACCGGCATCATGGGTTAGAAAGGCAGAATCTCGGGCTTTAACCCAGACCGACCTGCGTTTTTGACAAGACCCACATGAATCAAATGTACATTAGAGTTTGAGAAGCACTGGTTTATATCCAAGCTGCCCAATAAGGTAGCCATTAACCTATTTACATTTACATTAGTTACAATTAAATTTAAAATAATGATCATTTAAAATTTAAGTAAAATGTAGTTCGTTAGTCACTGTGGCTACATATGGTTAGTGGTTACTGCATTTGACAGTACAGATATAGAACATTAAAATCACTGTAGAAAATTCCATTGAACGGCATTGGTAGTTATTCAAAAATGCCAATTTTTTTCATTGGAAATATTTTCTTTAGTTTTTTTTTTTTATCCCCCTCTAAGCTGTGGTGAGAAACCTGAGGAAAGGGGGGAGAGAAGTAATGACTGTGGGGTTTGGTGTGTGTGTGCTGAGCACAGGGGTGAGGGGGAGCCAGCAGTAGACGCAAGGGGTCAGATGAGGGGTGTTTGCTGTATCCAGACAGGAGGCCACAAAGAATTTAAGGTAGTGATGCTGGAAAATAATTTGTGGCCTAGACTCTTCCACATTCCAAGGTATTTGTCTGTTCTTTATATAATTTAATCTCAGTACCAAGCTATGGGACAGGATAGAGATTAGTTTTCCTATTTTTCACAGGCCAACCAGAAATGCTGAGGTGCTGATTTGTTTGAAGGATAGAGGAAAAGGAAAAGGGGAGCTATTCTGCTTGTCTCCACGAATTTAAATAAGGCAGGGAGATTTGGGTTGGACAAAAGGAAAATTTTACTCTGATCAGAAGAGTTAAGTCCCGGGATGGACGAAAACAAGGAATCCCTACTTATAGGTAGGGCCAGTGAAAGAGAAACGGTAAGACAAAGAGGGAAGAATACATTTTGAGCCCTTAATGTGAGCTTGGCCCTGTTATAGGCATGTTATTCACCTGGTTATTCTTATCCCAGCTCTGTGGGGTTATGGCCTATCTCCCCACATACGAGACCACCAAGGCTTGCGGGCCCTAAGCTGTGACTGGCTCTAAGCACTATGCCTTCCCCACTGAACTATTAATTATAGATGTGTTTTGGATATCATCTCCTAACATGGCTCCGGACCAGATGGTCACTGTAATTCCCTTCCATGTCTATACCTGAACAAGCTCAGCTTAGAATGAAATTCACTTGAGTTGAAATGAAATGCAGGGATGTTGGCCTTTGAAAAGGTCATCAGCTGGTAAGGTCCTTTTATAGCACTTTTCTCAAAAATGGGGTATTTTGTCATCATGTGGCCTTGTCATTCTGAAAGTCCATGGTGTTTCCACCAGAATCAGCATGGCAATGTGACTCCCCCTCGGTCCCAGAACATGGCAGCTTTGAAGGCAGATGCATGTAAATTATACCACCGCATAATGAAGACCAGGGGGAAAACTTTGAATCTTCATTTTTTAAGTTCCTATAGGGCAGGATATCATGTGAAACTTGACTTAAGGCTGAATGCAAATCTCCAGGAAGACTCCCTTGCTATCAGCAAGGCCTTAGACACAAGACAGGAAAGGCGCAGAGACCAAGAACCACGTGAGAATGAAGTGGAGAACTAGCCAAATAGGAAGGAGCCACTTGCTAGGTGAGAGGTCTTTGGAACAAATTTGCCAAAGAGAAGGAGAACGATTCAGGGGGTTAATGAGGAACACCAGAATGTAATTACTGGAAGAAAATCATTTCTTAAGCAAGCCTTTACTTGTGAATCCATATTGGTCCCAAGTTCACAGGCACAAGTTCAACAAGGTCCATGTCTCTAAGAGAGTACAGGGGAAAGTTGAACAATAGAATCCATTATTATCTCTATTCTGTTTTCCCACTCTTGTCATCATATAGTCATGTTTTCTAATATTACAACACTGTCTCATGAAAGGTTGGAAACACGTTTATACTAACGTGTAAATGTCTAACAAAGTGCTAATACTTTGGCATAGTTTATCTTCGGAACAGAGATCAAAGCCTGAACGAATCATATTCAGTGCTGGACTAGAGTTTTTATGAGTATTTATTATGTGCAAACCTTGAGCTAGAGTTTAGGGAGAGGATGTTAAAATGGGTAAATGGAGCTCTCATTTCTTAGGTTTTCACAGAGTAGCAAAGGGTGGTGGTAATAGAAAAGTATAAATTACTCCAGCAAGATGGAACATGTAAGGTGAAGACCAAATCCTGTGAATGATTGGTGGGACAAATTAATTCTAATTGGGAGGCTGAGAAGGGTAGCCTTTAAGGTAACACCTTAAAGGAAACTCAAGGTTTAAATAGGCAGAATTTAAACCTGTGTACTGGTGTGTAAGCAATTCCAGACAAAGGGAATAACTTGCATAGCATTTAGTAAAAGAAGGGGACTGGTATGTGTGGAATGGGAAAGAGGAGTAAGCCAAATTACCAGCACGGGGGTGAGGGGTTAGGAGATAGTGCAAAGAGAAACAGTGGTGCAAAGTGTAGGTGGGGAATCATGCCATTGAGGGCCGTGAATATGAAGCTACAGCTTTGTTCTCGGTGCTCCAGGTAGTCACAAAGAGTATTTGAGCCGGGAGGAATGGATTCTCTCCAGAACAATCTCAGGCCTAAGAGTCTGTAAATCAGGGAGCATTTTTGGGGGGCTGTGAACATTCTCTTAGGTACCCGCTCTGCTCTATACTTTCTAGGACATACAAATAGTGGAGCAAATATGAGGATGCGATGGGGAGAGGTTTGTCAATTGCAGAGCCCTAGGTAAGGGGATGTTGTGAATTTAGACGGGAGAAGGTGTTTCGTTAGATGAGGGGGCCAACATGTCTATGCGGAGAAATAGATACTCGTTCTTACTTTCTGGGTCCCTCCTCATTCCCCGCAGAGTCCAAATACATATTCTTAGAGGTCTGTTTCTCTTCTCTTAAGAGAATGGTTGAAGACAAGGTGGAAGCGACTGGGGAGGTAGGGCATGGAAAGAAGCCAAACGGTTGTAGCTGGGCTATGCTGGTTATGCCAGGGCAGTGACCAGTTCTTCCCCCTGCCCAGGTGGAGCTGAGGATCAATGTTCACCAGAGTCCAGCCGTCAGGTGACTGAGTGGCGAATGCAGTCGTTAAATCTGGCTGCCCACTGAACCACCCGGTAAGCTTTCGGAACTGCCAGCAACCATGACACATCCCAGACCAGTGACATCTGAAGACTCCTCAGGTCACTCTAATGGGCGGCCAGCTGTATTCCTTGACCAACAGCACTGGTGTCACCTGGAAACATATTACAAATGGCAACGATGAGCCCTCCCTAGTCCTAGTGAATCAGAAGCTGTGGGCTGGGGGGTGGGGAGGGGATAGCAATCCGTTCTTTCACAAGCCTTCCAAAGGATTCTCCTGGAGGACCCCTGGTATGGTGAAAAGACCTCCCAGTTTGAATGCAGAAGTCCTGAATTCAAATCCCCAGTTGTGCCTCTTTGGCAAATGACTTAAAGCAGCACATATCTGCACCTTGGAACACGTACGGATGGTTCTGACTATGGTGTTTAGAAAAAGAACAGCTTTCTGTTGGTAACATAAAGCAGATTTTTTTTTTTTTCATGAAGCAGAATTGCATCTCTAATTTTTAACCAAAGCCAGGTTTGGCTGAAATCATCCAAAACACAAGCCCGAGTCAACCCCTCCAACCTGTGTCAAGATGTCCCAGAGGTGAGTCACAATTGTAATGACTCACATTTATGGAGCTCTGTGGAAGCAGGACAGATAAGTTTTGGAGTCCGTGATTTACACACGTGAGGACGGAGGCGCCAAAATGTGGCCGACGTGAACTCATCTGTCTTCTAACTAGTCTAGAGCTGTCTGAAGTCTCTAAGGTTATCAGGGCAGTTGTCTTTGGCTTTTGAGGTTGAATGACATCTTTCCAACAAGGTAGAGCTAAGGGCTGCCCCGTAGGACATGAGTCCCATCTTCATTTTTTATCTGTTCTGGTCAAGGAGCAGGTTATGGATTGAACTGTTTCCCTGTCAAAAGATAACGTTGAAATTCTAACCCCTACTGTAAATGTGACCTCATTTAGAAATAGAATCTTTGTAGATATACTGAAGTCCGAGGAGGTCATTAGGGTGTGCCCTAACCTGCCATGACTGGCATGCTGGTAAGAAGGGAACGAGTGGACACAGAGGGCGGATGATGCAGAGACATGTGGCTCGTGAAGGTGGCCACGTGAGACAGAGCTTGGAGATACGCTACCACGAGCCACGGAGCCCAGGGCTGGAAGAGGCAAGGAAGAATCTTACTTGGGAGGCTTTGGAGGAAACATAGCCCTGCTCACACTCTGAGTTCAGACTCCTAGCCTCCAGAACTGTGAGATAACTAATTTTTGTTTCTTTAAGCCATCTGGTCTGTGGCACGTTGTTACGGCAGTCTTAGGAAACCAACGAAGGGCACCTGTTAGCTATTTTTTGAAAATGTCCTATCTTAGAACCAAGTTGGAACTATAACACATAGGTGGAAATACAACACGCATACATTGAATTATTAAGAGCATCCATACAGGAAAATTGACCTCTAGAAATTGCTGTAGCTAACGCCGATCTTTGATTATAGGAAAGCACTGTCATGACATAATTTGAAGGGCATCAGAGTCCCCTCTGCCCTCACAATTTTCTTTTTCCATGTCCTAGTGTGAGAGATTCATCCCTTTGGGCGAAACGTAGTCTAAGCCCTCAACTCCCTTTTAAAAGGCAAAGGATTCATGAGAGGAGCAACTCATTAAAGAATTCATATCTTGTTCTTTGATTACTGGGGGAAGGAGGCAGAGAAAGAGCCCCTGAAAATAAAGAAAAGGGAGGGGCAGGAACTTGAGAGGGGACTTGGAAATGAAACTCTACATTATTCTACCATCTTGCCCTGGGCTGGTCTTGAATATTTTAGTAGGAACTTCAGCTGTGTTTTAATAATCTAATTGCTGCAGAAATCCAAGAAATTTCGATTGCATATTTGGCACGGTAAAGAAAGCAAGCAGTCACTGTAGGCTGTCACGAGACTATTAACCTTGGCTTCTTGGTGTGTTTCTTTCTTTTTTGCATGTGTGAAAAGTAATTCTTTCTTTCCCGGTCCCAAAAGAGACCCCACCAAATACTTCCTCATTGCTAATGAGCTTGTGTTTAAAGCTTAGAAATGAGCCCTAAGAGCTCTTGAAGATGGAGGAGTGCAGCCATTTGCTGTGGGGTTTGCTTAGGACTCTATTTGTTGAGATTCTTTTAAGGGTCAAGATAAATTTGTATGAAGATAAAAGCAACCCAGTTGGCAGAGATGAGAAGATGTTTGTTTCTTAAAGGGATTTCGAGGCTGTTGACCAAAGAACTGTCTTTCATCCCTTTCTAAAGGGAGTTTCTGACAGCAGTCCTCAAATCAAGTGTTTGCAAATATTTGCTGAGTCCAGGTTTTACTCATAAAATATTTCTAATCAGGAAATACAACTAGACCTCACCCAAATTCAGTTTTAGAAATAAATTCCACGCAGTTGGGTTCACATCTCAACTATTATCTTGCTCCACCAGAGAGTCAAAAAGGAGAAAAAAACCACTATGAAGTTATATCTACTTTTTGACTTGGGACTTTTTGTGCAAACATCTCATGATCAGGTCATCATTCTCTACAGAGTTGAGTTATTCATACAAATGAATAAGTTTTTAGGGTCATGGCAGAGATAAGGGATGTTTCAGTTAAAAAAAATCAAAATACAGGACAGCATTAAAAAGGAGAAAAATAAAATCTGAGAAAAAAAATACAGCCCGAAATGAAAGGAGAACCTGACTATGATCCCATTTCCCCATCTGAGCCCAGAAGATAAAAACTGTAATAAATTCATTCATCTACACCCACTTTAAATATCCGAGCCGATCAGCAGTCTCACTGATGTACAGCCAGACTTTGAAGTCTGCCTTAGCTCTCTGGAATTCGACCAGCCACTTTCCAGACCATGTAATACACTGCAGATCTTTCCGCATTATGCATTCCAGATGGCCACAGTAATTCTTTGTGCGTTTTCTCCTTTCTTATTTGGGTTACTGGGGTAATTTGAAGAAAGCGTGCATGCTGCAAAGTGAAAATTGACATGCAGTCACTTCCCTGCACTGCACGTGGCTGATGATGGACAGTAAAGAAACTCAAAGAGTTACAAGTATGTACAGTGGAGGGTGGGGGTTCGCAGCGAGCGACAGGGGCAAGCTTCCCAAACAGCTATTTTTACTGCTTACCAAGCGAGGGGGGCTGCCTGTTGAAGCTAGTTACTGCATCGGGACTGTTTGGGGGAGTCACGAAACATTATTCCTCCCACTGCTTCCTTAGCCAACGTGCAGTTGACCTTGACGTAGTGCGTGCCCACGTGCTTTATCCACACCTGGGCACGATTAATAATCACACGTGGGGAGTGGGCTCCATGCACCGATCGGGACACACGCTCACCCACCGTGGAAGAGCCACGTCTAGGAGGGTGCCGGGCTGTTTCCATGCTGGTTTTATTTAATTCAGCACTTGCTCAGTGCAAGGAGGCTGCCAAGTGGCTGTTGACCCTTGGATTTGTGGTGACTGGACTCTCCAGGTTCCCCACACAAAGTCAACACGTGCAGCAAATGGGCAAACAGCGTTTGGTCACCAGACGGGCTGCTCACCCGGGCAGTGCTTGGGCCGGCTTGCCCTCGGCTGATTTATGTGGCATCCCACGGCTGTGACTGAGTGTGCCTCTGCGTTGTTCCCTTGTTTCTATTCAGACCGCAAGAGGGATCTGTGAATGAGGTGAAATAATGGCATGGGACCCTTTCCAGCAAAGGGAAACAGTCTTAAAATAATAATAATAATAATAATAATAATAATAATAATAATTTCTGAGGCTGTATTTAAATACTCCTGTCTCAGATGCTTGCGTGTGCCATAAATGCTGCTGGATTTCTCTACCAGTCCCCCTTGGTCTAGTGCTACAGATGTTCTCGAATTTTGCTCTGCCTCTGAATTGTCTGTAAATCTTAATAAAATATGGACGGCAGAGGCCCCCTCCCTGGAGCTGCTGATTACAGAGATCTCCCCAACATCCGGACGGATCTACGGGAGGCAAAAAGCCTATAGAAATCATGTCTCTTATGACCGCAGTTTCTCACGCGCTCCCACAGTTCTCCATCGTGTTCGAGAAAACACAGTTCTGGAAACCTGGCCAGCTTTCCGGTTTCAGCGAAGGGAGGGCGTCCCCCTCCAAATCATCTGCAAGCTACGAGAGTCTCATCTGGCGAAGAAAGGTGGATTTTATTTTCTGAGACACCAAACACACGATGGCAAGCATCTTGCTGTTTTTCCAAGCGGTTCTCATTTTCTGCCCTCGCGGGGAGGCCTGTGCACACAGGGCAGTTTTCTTTGCGATGAGGCAGGAAGCTGAGGAGTGTCTTGTCCCGGGGGAGCTGCAGCTTACGTTTCACGGACGCAAGAAGTTCCCCGATTTGGAGGAGGCAACTGGAATTCTGGACTTGGAGCCAGACTCCCAAATATTCTCGGGCAGCACAACAGAAACAGCATGAGTATTTGTGTCTGTGTTTTCTTGCTCAGGGAAACACATGGACAGATAATCTCACAGAGACATCTAATTTTTCTGGAACATTCAGGAAAATCAGACCTGTGTTTATTTGTGCAGAGGGCTGTGTGATTCAAATGCACACCCAGTCAGGGATCTACTTTGCCATGTAAAACACAGACTCGTATGAGTATTTTTCCTCTTTTTTTCTGACCGTAACAGTATTAAATTTTTTTAAAATGCTTGGAAAGGATCAGAAAAAAAGAATGGCAAGAAAAGCAAACCACCCAAAGCCATAGGTTTCGGGGAAAATGAATGCTAATATTTTACAGTATTGCCTTCCAAGTTTCATATCTTCGTAGTACCAGTATCAGAAAATGGAAGTCATAATTTGTATATTATTGTAGGTTTTCACATGATAGATTTTGACAATTGCTCCATATTGTTAAATATTATTCAAGCACAAAAATATTCAGGTTTTCATTTTAGGGCTACATGAGAAAGATTGATTTTTGAAAAGCTATCTGCTGTCTGACATTTAGATTGTTTCTTTGAAAAAGTTTATATATTGCTACAATGAATTCCTTTATTTTTTAATTTTTAAAAAAGATTTTATTTATTGATTTGAAAGAGATGGAGCGAGCATGGGGGGGAGGGGCAAAGGGAAAGGGTGAAGAGAGGGAGAAGCAGACTCCCCGCTGAGCAGGGAGCTGGACTCCCGTGGGCCCAAATTCCTTTAAATAAAAATCTCTATTTGACATAGTTGATTAATGCATCAAAGTTCTTGGTGCAGACGGCCAACTTAGAACCCGTGCATTCTGACCCTGCCAATGATCAAACTGAGGCAGGCCCCAATGAGAACAAGCATTTGGAGCAAAAAGTGTGTGCTTTGGAGGAGGAAGCCACAAATCCCAGCAAATTCCCCTAAAAAGGTTGAGAAGTCACTCATCGATGGCAGCCTTTCTGACAGAGGTTGTGCTTCTCATTGGCTGTAACGGCAGGAGCTGTGAATCCTAGGCTGTGAAGGACGGGGTTTGTGGTACATGGGATTTTTCTTGGCCTTTTAATATCTATCACCGTCGTTACCTGCATACCCTTTTGGGGGAATAGCAAAGTCAAGCACGACCTCGTGTGAGTTAACACAGTGCATTTTCCCATTGACCTTACAGCTCATAGTAAGTCTGATGGGGGGAAGTGGCGATTTACTGTCTTCTTAACCTTTGTGGTCTGAACCTACTACTTGTATCTTCAGTCTGTTCCCTGGCCCCTTTTAGTCAGCAGCCAACCTCCAGCTTCTCCATCCTAACCCCGTCTCTGGGCTTCAGCGGGCCTGATCTGCCAGTGGGTTTTCTCTCCCACTGCCTGCTGCCTCCCACCAGACTGTGTTCTCTGCCGGGACCACTCTCCATCCCCTCCTATCCTCCCCTGGGTGAACTTCTGCCTGCCCTTCGGGTCTCCCCTTCAACAAGGTTAAAACCAAGTAAGTGCAGACAACTGGGGACTTGAGCTTCAAGGAAGCCCCTCCAGCAATATCCAGGCAAGCAGGTGCTTGACGACGTTGCCAACGTGCTAGGTAGACATTGAAAACAATCTGTTATTAGAAACTGCAAACAGGGGCACCTGGGTGGCTCAGTCAGTTAAGCATCTGCCTTCGTCTCGGGTCATGGTCCTGGGGTCCTGGGATCAAGCCCCACATCAGGTCGAGCGGGGAGCCTGCTTCTCCCTCTCCCTCTCTCCCTGATCATGCTCTCTCTCTCAAATAAATAAATAAAATCTTAGGAAAAAAAAAAGAACTGAGTACATTGATATCTGCAGGAGAAGGAGGCTTCGATACTCCTTGAGGACAGACTGTCCTTGTGTTCTGGGAAGACCACCTGGAAGGGGCACATGTGTGCAGAGCCAGGGCCTGAGATGTTCTTCTGAGGTGCTAACGTTGCTTCGTGAGAAGGACGAAGGCGTTTCTATGAAGGAGGCAGGCATGCATCTTTGTGCACTACTTTCATTTTTCGATTGCCTTTGGAGAGGCATCCCAATGAGCAAGACATCTTTGTCCTGTCTTGACCTTGGAGCTGGGTCAGGCCCTCTGGATCAGAGAAGAGACTAGAAACCGAAGAACTGCTTTCATGGGAGGCTTTGCGAGGCTGTGGGCAAAACCAGAATTCTTTGGAGTCCAAAGGGACCACACTCAGCACCTGTACGATACCCCAAAGATGGGAGACTTTGGTTTGCTGAATTTAGCTCTGACTGGGTTTTGCAGGTGGACAGGGAAACCATGGTCCTTTTGGTATTTCTTGGATAGCAAGCAATGCTACCAGATTTTCCTATTAATGCCACTGATGTTTGAAGGGATTTTCTTAGGTGTCTAGGTAAACAATCCTACCACTTGAAATAAATGATAATTTTCCTTTTCTTTTGTTATAGCTATACTTCGAATATCTGGCTTATGCATTTTCACAGTGAAAGAAGGTACTTGCAGCCAAATTGGGTGGAATGACGAAAATGCTGTAGTGTTTCTGAGAAGCTGTGGGAACACAGCTGTGAGAGGCAGGGAAGAGGCGGGAGACGGCGTGAACAGCTAACAAACCACCATAGCATCTCAGGGGTGAAGGAATGGTGTCCTAAACTGTGATCGTGGATACGGAAAATGAAAACAAAAAAATATGTGTACACACACACACACATATGTATGTGTTTTAGATGCCATATTGGGTGGTTTCGGTGATGTGGTAGGTCAACGAAAATGACTTTCTGGCTCACAGCCTGACGCTTGGTGGTCTAATTAATTGTTAGCAGGAAATTATTTTTAATAGACAATGAAATTGTTCATTTATCTGTAAAGAGGTTGATGGGAAGTATTTTAATTAAAGTAACCAGTTTACGAACACATTTAATACTATGGATTCGAGAGAAATTCGCTGTTAGTTTCCTTTTTACTATTCCTCTGTGGTCTGAGACCTGCTCCAGCTGAACCCCAAACTCTGTTAATGAGCATGTGCGCGATGCTGTTCCAGCCTTCAGAGCTGCTTTACGGGCATGCGATCTCCTCTGGGTCTCACAACAACCCTGCAATACGCATCCGAATAGAAAATAGTGTCTAGGGGCGCCTGGGTGGCACAGCGGTTAAGCGTCTGCCTTCGGCTCAGGGCGTGATCCCGGCGTTATGGGATCGAGCCCCACATCAGGCTCCTCTGCTATGAGCCTGCTTCTTCCTTTCCCACTCCCCTTGCTTGTGTTCCCTCTCTCGCTGGCTGTCTCTATCTCTGTCAAATAAATAAATAAAATCTTAAAAAAAAAAAAAAAGAAAATAGTGTCTATGGAGCACTTGACAACTGCAAAAGCACTTTCCCTGATGCGTCCTTTCAGGGTCATGTGCACATACAGTGTGGGTGACCTGCGATTCGGCCCAGCAGTAGTGCCACTTGCTTCCCTGGACACAGCGTGCCCTTTTGTGCTCCCATGACTTTGCATGTCTGGTTCCCACTGGTGAAATGCCTTTCCCTGTCTTGTCCTGCTACTGGGGCCCCTGTAACATTCAGGAAAGGCTTCCCTGTCTTCTCAGGGGGAATAGTGGAGGTGGGTGGTGGTGGGTGGGAGTGGGAGAGGCAAACATAAGCAGGGTGGTCCTTGGAAGGAATGGGCTCAGCTAGGCTGGTGACCATGGCAGGACTGGTGGGGTCAACTCCTCGTCTGCTTAAGATGGTACAGACCCAGGCCTGCAGTCCCCTCCAGCGTTCACAGAGATACCAGGGGCTTCTCAACAATAAGAAACCGACATCACCTTGAGCTCTGAAGCATCTTCCTTCTTTACTTCTGTTCCTGGACCCTCATTCCATGACCCTGCCCACCCACCCCTACAGGGTCCCATTGATTCTCCCCTCCTCCCCCCAGTCCACTTCTGGGAAGAAAAAGGGGAAAAAAAGAGAGTTTGTTTGTTTGTTTGATAAAGAGGAAAAAAATAACACAGCAGAGAAGCTTAGGGGTTCAGTTGTCTCCTGCTTAGCTCTCACCTCCGCCTGGAAACTCCCTCGGGCCCCCAGCCCGGGTTAGGTGCCCCCACTGACCCATGTGCTCTCCCAGCCGCTGTACTTACCCATGTTTTGGTACATGGAGTAAACAGCACTCTCTTGGTGACAAGGGACAGAGTCCCAATTCAAATAAGCTCAAGTAAAATGAAATAAAAGCAGGAGGGACATCTACTGAACTAAATATTCAAACCACAGAAAGGGCCAGGTGGAGCTGGCCCAGGATGCCATGCTGTCGGGGGGCTGGGCCTCTGTCTCGTGTTTACTCCTCTTGGAAAATTGGCACCATTCTTTCCTGTCGTAGTGACTTGGATAGCCAACCTGGTGAGCAGAGAAGGGGGGCAGTCTTCCCTACCAACTTGGGTTTTCCCAGCGGCAGTGCGAGGTGGATTCCCAGAACCATCACTCTGGTAAGAGGGGTGACATACATTGATCCCTGAGGCTATGGGCCAGGAGCCACTCCTGGAGGAGCAGTGGGGGGCAGAGATGTGGCTAATGGAGGTGTCTGCGACCTGAACCATCCCTCCTCATTTTGTCTCCAGGAGCATCTGTCCTCTGTGCTGTAACTGTGGTTTCTTATCTGTCCCTTACTCAGCCACAGCCCTGCAAGGATAAGCACAGTATCCGGTTCCCGCTGTGTGTCTGCATTTTAGCAAAGGGCCTGGAATTTAGTAGTTGTTCAGTAAATAGTTGAAAAATGGAAGAAAAAATGAATGAGCCCCTCTGTCACAGTAGGGGCCAGATTAAATCAGGTGTCTGACCAGGGGAACCCCTGCTCTGGCACAAAGACAACGCACATGGTCTCAGATATGTTCTTATGTGAAGGGCCCTGAGAGCACCCGGGCTCTGCGCCTCTGATTGTTTTCATTCTCTAAACTATGGACTACACGCAGGAGAGGGACCAGAGCTCTCGGGGCAGAGGTGAGTTCCTTCCAAATGCTCGTGGACCCTAAAAGTTGCACCTTTCTGACAGTTGGACAGGCATAGTCTCCTGCTGTGAACCTGGTCCCTCCTCACACTGTCCCCCCCAACAAAGACAGACTTGCCTAGAAATCTCCATCTTCCCTAGCTAATGTCACAGATCGCACATTATGGTCAACTTAGCGAAGAGAATGCTTTTCCTTCATACCCTTCCTAAATGCCTGCGTGCTGACATCACTGTCAGAAAACGCTTAAGCACTTTGTTTTTAACCACCCTGTTTGCAAATAAAAAATTAGGTTGACATGACTTTCTCCTGGAACGTTGTTTACATTGTGCTTTGCCCGTGAGGAATGTTTTGAATTGGAGCAAATTAAGCACTCTCTAAACGTGGTGTTTAAAATAATAAAGAACGCTCTGGAACATTTAAGGAGGGCTGGAGGCTTTCCTGACAGCACCTGGGATTCACCAGCTGTTGCCGTGGAATGTGGCCGTGGAGCTTGAGTGCGCTTTTCCTAACGCTCACTTGGTAGATGTCATTACATTCAGTAAAACAGCCAGAGTCCTAAAGAGAAGCGTCTCTCTCCGCGTTGCTTGCTGGACAGGCAATGAAGTTGTCTTGGTATCCAGTACAGAGAAGTGTTAGCATTAAACAAAACTAGAATCGTTGCCCTTAAAGTAGGAGTGACGGTCCCCAAGCTGCTAAGATGTCCCCATTCATAGGAGACACTGTTTTGGAGTCTAGGGAGGACCTGGTCTTGAAAAGGAAAACACAAGGAAAAAAAAAAGAATAGCTCTCACCTGAAAGTTTAGTAGGGGGGCTTTGTCTTGCAAGAGAGCCTTTTACTTCAAAAGTGAATGCAACCATTTCAGACGCTTTGCTGACTTCTGGAAGGCTTTATGAAGAAATGTGTCATGGCAGTAATGGACTTATCATTGCTCCATGCTGGTTATATCACAGAGTACCGGTTTCCATACTGAACCACCATAATAAAGGGTCATTTTAAACATTGGTGGGGTTGGGTAGCAAATAACTGAGTTACTTCTGTGCTCTTTTTAAAAGACAGTTGTAAAAGTTATTATTGCCTTTTAGAAAGGGAAGGGTACACTCATTTACTATCTCAGATTTAATGAAATGAAGAATTTATAATAGTAAAAGTGCTAAATTCTGCCCAAATTGGTTTATATACTAAATGCAATTCCTCCCTCCCCCTCCCTCCAAAATCCAGAGATTTCTTTCTTTTTAATTAATGTATGAAACAGATTTTTTCATACATTTATGAAACTAGTTAAGACAGTTTTAGAAAGAAGATAATAAAGGAACATTTGAGTTGTTGGGTATCAACAAATACTATAAAGCTTTGGGGTTTTAAAAAGCAGGCACAAAAGAGACCACTTCCGTGAAAAGAAGGGTTCGGAAGCTATCCCTGGTGGCTGCAGAAATTTAATATAGGACAAGGATGGTGTTTTGGGTGAAACGAGAGTAAACTCAGCGCATGGTACTGTGACTAGTGGGAAACATCGGGAGCAAAGCACAGCCACGTAGCACCATCCACAAACATAGAATCTAGGTAGGTTGAAGATTTAATACTAAAAAGAAAGTAAAGCAAAGGAAGACAAAACAGCAAGGGAAAGATGCAAGTTTCCATGACATTCCTGATGCAGGCTTTACGTGTGCGTACACATACATGTATGCGCGCTCTCCCTTTCAGCCTCCTTATTACTCTGAGAATGATCTAGAACCCAGATATTAACTTGTCACTCCCTATTTAAAACCATGCCATGGATCCAGACCACCTGCCTTAATGTGATCTGATATTGAGCTCGGCATGATCTTTTAGTCTTGACATCGCCTCCACGCTCCAGCTATGCCAAGTTCTCAATTTTTGGACGAGCGACTACCTCCCTTGCCTCTGTGCTTCCCACATGCAGTTCCCTCTGTCAGAATTACCCTTTCTGGGGTGCCTGGGTGGCTCAGTCGTTAAGCGTCTGCCTTTGGCTCAGGGCGTGATCCCAGAGTCCTGGGATCAAGCCCCGCATCGGGCTCCCTGCTCTGCTGGGAGCCTGCTTCTTCCTCTCCCACTCCCCTTGCTTGTGTTCCCTCTCACTGTCTGTCTCTCTCTGTCAAATAAATAAACAAACAAACAAATAAATAAAATCTTTAAAAATAAAATCTTAAAAAAAAATTACCCTTTCCTTCCTCCTTCATTTGAAAAGCTTCTATTCATTCTTTTTTTTTTTTTAAAGATTTTATTTATGTTGAATGAATGACTACAAATCTCTAAATGAAACATCTTATCTTCTCTAGGCTACTAAGATTTGTGGTCACACAAGATCCGTAGTTCCATAATGGTAACACATTTATGAATGTACCTTAGGAAGGTAACTGCTTTTCCAAGCCATATGTTAAACTGGGGTGACTACTAGAACCAGTCTTCCACTCTGTAACATACTTAGATCTCTCTGAGGTCGAAAAGGCTTTGGGGATCATTAGTCCAGCCATTCACATCTGTGGCCTAATTTTACAAACGATGACAACAAACTTTGGGGTTTGTTTCATCCAGAGGCCCTGGCTCATTTCTCTGAGATTCCCTTGGCTCTGCCCCACTCTCTGGGTTGGCTTCATCACCAGGTTGACCTTCTTTTTGGTCGCAAAATTACCATTGCTAGTTCACCTTCATATCTCTACCCTGCCAGTTCAGGGGGAAGAGAATGTGCTGTGCCAGCCTTCCCAGCAAGAGTCCTGAAAAATCACCTAGATTGCACCAGCTCAGGTAACACGCCCAACCCTGAACCAATGACTGTGGCCAAAAGAAGAGAACACGATGATAAGTTCCAACGATAATGGCGTGAGTTGATCATGCCCTCTTCCTGAAGCTCTCCCCCAGATAGAGTTCACACGGGCTGGGCACAGGAGAGGTGCTTGCAATATGAGGTTCTGCATACTGTTAGGAAATGAAGGGTAGAGATGGATGCCAGGTGGGCAACCAACAAAGCCCGTGCACCGTGCTCCCTGACACCCATTACTGTGGATACAGGACCCACCCCAGTGTGAAGCCTCCTTCCCCTGGTGGATTTCCAAGCCTGCCCAGAAGAACACATTCGCAAGCCAGTTCAATCAACCCAATGAAGATACTTCAACCTTTTTTCCATTTCCTTCTTTTCTTCTGCTTATTCTACCGCCACTGGATACTTTCTTATTTGGCCAAGCACTGCTAACACTTAGATCAGGGATCACTAGCCTGTCTTCTTCCACCTGGTGTCACGGTCATCTCCATCGGGGTGTCTGCTCCAAAGAGAAGGAGAGCATATGTTCATTTCACAGTCTTCAGAGGGGCCTCAAAGCACAGTTCCTTGTGCACGGTGTCTCAAGGAACTCTTAGGGAAATGGATCCTTCCATTTTTTCTTTATGAAAAGATTTGAGGAACGAACGTGAGGTCATAACCTCACTAACCAGCACTGTTTCTATCTTCTAATGCTCGAGTCTTTGCCAGTGAGCCCCAGTTGGCTGCCTAGAAATGTCTTCTTTCAGAGGGGGGCTCTTAACAAAGGCATCCATGCACTTGAGTGGGGAAAAAAATCATGTCTATTTTCAACATCTAGCTGAAACTCAGCATTTCTTTCAATTATGCAGATAAGGAACTGATTACAATTGTAAGTGCACTAGCTGTGACTGTCACCGCTGGAAATCTCAGATAAGCACATATTATCTACTATGGCTGCAGATATCCAGAACTATTTGATGCTCACCGGCACTTCGGAATCATGGTGGTTGCTGAACCCACCACTGGATCTTGCTATTTCAAGAGCGAACAAGGAAGCACAGAGATGCCTATGCTAACGATTGTTCTAGAAACATTTTGATACGTGCGTTTGGATATTATCGATTGCCTTGGTAATTATCTGCATTTTGCTTAATTCATTTAAAAACATTATTCTGGGAATTTATCCGTAAGCTTCAGCAGACTGCTGAAGGCATTCATGGCTCAGAAAAAAGCCCCAGCCGTTGGATGACTTGTTTGGAGACATCACACAACTGGTGTTTTAGTTTCCATATTAATTTTTCTTTCCATCTAGTGACATTAACATCTCCAGTGTCACTCATTTAGGCTCTGATTTAGGCTCCTTCTCTGCCCCTACACTTCACCCTCTTGTGATCCCAAAGGAAAAGAGCAGACAGAGCCCCTCCTGGTCCATCGCTTGCCACATTACCAGAGTCCCAGTGGCCAGGGGCTTCTTTTTATCAAGGCAGATTGGGTTGGCAGACATGAGCCTTCACAGACGCATTACACTTTCTCCTTCCCAACCAAGGATTAGTAAAAAAATACTCAAAATCCCCAAGTGCCTTGGTTTCCTTCAAATCATTTCAAAAAATTCATTTCGTTATTTCTCAGCAATGTGAACTGAGAGTCAGAGGGAAAAACTTATCGAAGCGTGAATCCAACATCATTGATGATCTAATTACTTATTGCCCCAATATTTCCAGGGTCCCCATCTTTTAAATGTATTTTCCCTCTTGCTTACTGTTCTATTCCAGATTTTCTGGCCCATTTCTGAAACCTCCTCTCGCCTCCCTCTGTCTCTCGGCCCTTCCACTGTGCTGTAGAGAGAATTTCAGCGTTCGAATAAGAAAAAAAAAATCACCCCATCAACATGTCCAAATGCTTATCACTGTGGTCAGCAGCATTTTTGTATAACAATTCAAGCTACGTTCTCCGTTTAGACCTTGAATCATTTATAAAGGCAGGTCCCTCCTGACAACGTGGGGAGAGAATAGGCTGCCTGCGTGGGTGGTCTGGGGCTCTGGAGCCCAAACTCTGAGGGAACAGATGACATCATGAATTCACATGGCAAGTTTATGGAGCGGAGGCTCAGCTCTGCCCGAGCTGGCTGCATTATCACCACCAGAGCATTCAGTGCCTGGGAGTCACAGGACAGGGACACTTCGAAATATACTTAAACCTGACATTCAAAAAGATTGGAAGATTTACAAGCACTAGCAGGGTATTTCTGAAACCCTCAGGACAGGGGCGGGTGGGGGGAAGGGGAGAGAATCCTGCACCGGGATGATTTTGCAAACTGGCACACCAGTCCCTTTGCCTGCCTGAATTGCTAATTCAGGGTGTTTTTTTTTTTTTCCCCTCCCCGAAGAAGGACGGTTATTGGTCTTTTCCCAGACTTCTGTTAGGCATTCTGGGCTGGCACAGAGGGGAGTGAGACACTGCTTTCTGCAGGGACCTTGCAGGAATTTCAGTCTGGGATGAGGTTTGGGGGAACCCAAGTTAAATCAGACCCACGTAGGGTTTTCATCAGATTTTGTTTATTGGAGAACACCTGCGCCTCACGTGAGTGTTCCTGAAAGCCAGCCCAGAGACCCACTTGAATTTGCTGCTCAGACTGGGCTCTGCCTAAAGCCAAGTGTCTGCAGTCAGCTGCCTTGGTCAGTATCTCTCCCTCTCCCCATGATACTCATCGGCTGTGAGGTACCGGGGCTGTTTCTTCTCCATGAATATCTACCTTATTATAAGCAATTACTCTTCCTTCCCTGGCAATGCGTCATCATCTTAATAACTAAAATATCAGTTATGTTTGGATATTTCCTCCAGTAATAGCAAAGATCTTCCCCCCAGGTTACAGTTTCAAGCTCTTAATCATTTCCGAACCTGATAGCTTATAAGTGCTTAGTGGATCCAGCCTCTCTAAGTTGAAATCTTGAGAGTGTTGTGACCTTGGGCAGGTTTCTTGACCTCCCTGCCTCTTGGTTTCCTAACCCGAAAAATGGGGCCCTAATAATTAGTAGCTAACTCATTATATTGTTTGGAGAGCTGATGAGTGAGTACATACAAAATGCTTAGCATAGCCGTGGGCAGATAGCAAGTGTTGAGTGAATGGCTATTCTCATCGTCACTATTATCATTTTCCTATTTGTGATCGACATTTTCTGATGTCTTGTCCAAGCTATTACTGTGAAATCATCTTCTCCTTCTTCACAGCACCTTGTCTCAATATAGAACACGAGAAATTTGAGTGCCAAGGTCTCGAACACCCATGACTTTCATCCCCGGCTGACACTGGGCACTGTCCCTGAATTCAAAATTCAGGAGGGACAGCTGGGAATGTCTGAAGAAGGTCTGTTACTGCGCAGAAGGGAATGTGAAGGTATCATCAGCAAAGGGAAAAGTCGAGTCTCTGTTTCTGCCCCACCCTCAGCACTGGAAGGAGCAAAGGGGACTCTTGTCATAACGAGGCCACGCAAGGACACACTGTAGACAGCTGCTCCCCAGCTGTGCCCGAGCCTCGCTGCCCCTGGGCATAATAGCTTTCTACCATCCTGTGAAAGAAGGCTGGTCCCCTCAGGGAAGGTGCCAGGAAAAAATGATCCAGCACATGAATGATGCTTTTCTAAACCTTGGTACCTGGAATATTTCTCTCTAACAGCGTTTGAAATTACTTTTTCATGTGGGAACTTTAAGAATCAGATGGAGGCAGGATGGACCAGGAATCACGGACACACACGGCCTTTGGAGACAGTTTGGGCTTTCAACCCCGGCCACCTGCCAAATGACTGTCGCCTTCTGCAAGTCTCTCACCTTCTCTTGTTTTACCACTTGGAAAAAAAAAAACAGAGAAGAGTAGTATCTACTCGTAGGTCTGTTTTGAAAGGTTAAATGAACTCACGTATGAGTAGAAGGCTGTAAATGTTTACCTGGTGTTAAGAGTGTCAAATATGGGGAGGGGTTGCTTTTTCTCTTGTTACTTCAGAAGAAGGGGGTCATTGCCTCTCCCCTTCTCTTGAGAAAAATTGAATGACTGTTTCTGTGGCAATAGATTAGGGATTTGGTCTTAAGTCATACGATTGAGTGCGAATACAGAATACAGCCTTGGGAGTGGGAATCAAGATGGTGCAAGGGTGGGAACCTCGGAGGATGAAGGATGGAGTGGGACAGTGGGGAGAACAATCAAGGGGTTCTGATGCCTGAGATGGCATCCTGGGGAGTTGTCTATGGAGGTAGGGACAGTGCCTGGTGAAGGCATCGAGGGAAGGATCACAGGAAGGGCCATGACAGGAGTTCTCGCTACCAGCCCCCACCTCCATTCATCTCCTTCTCTAGGGACATTTGCCAAGTGATGATTCTATTTTCCACTCTCAGCAATTCTCTGCCACCAGCCTGAACTGACTCCCCAATGGGAAAAGGCCGCAGATTTCTGCTGCATTCTTACAAGGCTTGGGTATCTGGTCCCTGTTAGTCTCCAAGGGTCCTTGGATGCTAAATGGAGTGGTGAGTTGAGCCCCCACACACAATGCATGAGGCCAAGCCTGGCCTGGACCAATTGAAGACTGACCGCTGAGCAGGGGCAATGGTCTATGAACCCACAGCACGCATGGCCAGCCCCTGGCACGCTGCCAGACTCCGAAGGCAGCTGTTACCATTGTCTCCCTAGTTGTTGGGAAAATTTTTAAATGCAATCACAAATGCAGCTTTTTAAAAAATTTTTAAAAAGCAGCTACAGGAAAATAGTTCTCTGAAATAAAGCATACCCGAGAATCTCATCTAAATTTCTTTACAATTCCTTCATCCTCAGGGATTGCCATCTTGCATATAGGTTACTTGCCTGAATATTTGCAGCTCTCATTCATGTTTACCATCTCACCACTTTGTCCTTTTCGAAAATTCTGGATAGAGTTTCTTTATTTTATTTCTTTGTTTTTCCCCAGACAGACTCCTCCTGGAAATGAAAGGCATTCATAAACTTCTTCTGAAGAATGGTTCTTTTTGGTCTGAGGACACCTTCTTCAGGACACACCAGGGATGGTGGCAGGATGTGATAGCCAGACCAGGCACACATACCACCTCGTTTATCCAATCACTTGTCTTTGCATTATGCACATCTTCTCTCCAGCAAAGACAACACTTAGTTTCTAGAATTAGGTGAGAGATAATTAGGCAAAACAGTGTTATTTATCTATTGCCATGTAAAGAACCACGCTAAACTTAGCAGTTTAAAACAGCAAACATATAATCTCAGTTTCTGAGGGCAACTTAGCTGGATGGATCTGGCTCGGAGTCTCTGGGGTGAAGAAGTTGTAGGTAACCAACCAGGAGTTGGTTGCTCCCAAGCCCACTCGGGGTTATGGTGGGTCTCAGCTCCTCACAAGCTGGTTGGCTGGAGATGTCAGGTCCTCACCACATAGGCCTCTCCATACCCTGCCTGAGTGTCCCTGCAGTGAGTATTCCAAGAGAGAGAGCCCAAGATGGAAGCCATAATCTTCTATAATCAAATCTCAGAAGTGCCATACTGTCCCTTTTGCTTCATTCTATTGATTGCACAGACCAGCCCTGGTCTGGAAGGGCCTCCATTGGGCATGAATATCAAGTCAGGGACCACTGGGGGCCATCTTGGAGGTTGGCTGCCATCAATAGGAAATCACCCACGATTTCAGTATTGGTTCTCCTCTACACACACACACACACACACTTCTTACTTACCTGCCACTAAAAGTTATTTCCTCAGTTTTTAAAAGGGCCATCTTATTCACTTACATTGGCAGCTTGTTTTTCTCTGCAAAGTTCAAACTCATGTCCTGTGAAAGTTATTTATTCAACATTAACCCAAACACACAGTTTAATTCAAACAGGTTAATAACCAAGGCAAGAGCAGGGCAGCATATCGATGGTCCTGTGTTTCCTATTCCATGTGGACGTGATTATCTATAGCTCCCATGTGAAATGGCGCCTTGTCCAATCATGTTGCACTCTCTCCCTCACTGGAACCCGCTGTCTGATGGAGGACACTTGCTACAGGCTCTGATAAAGTTACACACGAGAGAAAAGACAGGGGCAGCAGCACCGTATGCCACAGGGAAGCCCGGAAGCTGCATACGGTGGGAAGAGTGGAGGAGTTCCTTTGGATGTCTTTCCACCCAACACTTAAAGTATGTGATTTCCTCAAAGTACCTCTTTATTTCGGGGAGATTTTCTAGACCAAAAGATGTTTCTTATGAAATGATGTATCGCATTGCAACTCCTTTTGCTTCTTTCCGTTTCTCCCCCCTCAGCTATCTCTCATAACACCGCACTCTCAATGCTGTATCCCAGGAAACGACTTAATCCAACACTCTTGTTTTATGCCATACCCAACATCCTGAACTCATTTTCTTTAAAACCCTACTCTCCACCACTTCTCCCTACTAGTCCTGGTTCTCCCTTCTCCCTACTCTAACCTGCTATGGTTAGAGATTCTGTAGGTAAATTCTTGGTCAGAGCTGATGGGGTAAGTGTAAGAGTGGATCCATCACCTCAAATCAACTTTTAATCATCAATGAAGGAAATTCAACAAAGTTATCTAGATTTTCTCTCTTGTTCCTCTTTTTCTTGATACCCTTCTCTCTTAGAGTAGTCAAAATCATAGAGACCAAAAGCAGAGTGGTGGTTGCCAGGGACTAAGGGGAGAGAGAAATGGGGAGTCTGTGTTTAATGGGTATGGAGTTTCAGTTTGGGAAGATGAAAGAGTTCTGGAGACGGATGGTGGTGACGGTAACACAACAATGTGAATGGGCTTGATGCCACCGTCCACTTAAAAGTGACTTAAATGATGAATTTTATATTGCATGTATTTTACCCCAGTAAAAAGAGAGAACCCAAAGAGCAGGAGACTCAATGTATTTTCAATGCAAAAGGAGATGTCAGAGCTTAACTGTGAGATTTGAAGTTATTGGTAAGTGTTCAAGGTCTGTGGCATTAACCTGGAAGAGAGTAACTATCCTTATGTTCTTCTAATTTCTCCATTAAACAATTAAATGAGAATGGAAATAATTTAAATGTCATGTGTTTTGTTAGAGGCCAGGTACAATCCTCCCAGTGTGTGTCTCCCGGTGTCCTAAAATAGGCCCTGAGTTTAGGAGACAGGGGGAAGGCATGGTTCTTGGCCACCTTCAATCAGCATTGCCCAAAGTCTAAATCAGTGATTTGTCACTCTCACTGCAATATGAATTAGCTGGGGAGCCTGCAGAACCCACAAATGCTTGGGGCTTTATCCCTAGGGAATCTTATTTCATTGATCTGGGAGACAGGCCAGACATTGGTATTTCTGAAAGCTCTGTTAGTGATTCTAACATGCAGTCAGAGTTGAGAACCATTGTTTAGAGAGGACATATACACGTTATTGCTTATACCAGCACTGGATATTGGTAATATTGGAAATCTATTGGATGATACCATTGGTTATATTTTCTTCTGGATTTTAAGAAAAGAATAAGTTCCATCTTTCTCACCAGGTAAAGCAAATGACCGATTCCAATCTTTATGCGGAAATTGCCATAACCTGGACAGGCTTGATCCAAGCACATGATTTGCCCATGTTGGGACTCCAGGAGGATGCTTGGAGGAAAGAAGCAGACGTGAAGAGGGAGCAGAGCTGGGGCTGGGGAAGTTGCAGGCCCTGTAGGAGCCCCCAGGTCCAGCATACCAGAGCGATGGGGGGAGAGAACTTGTTGCCGTCCCCGGGGATTCAATCACAAAAGGATTCCATGCAAAGGGAATGTCCCAAGTCCAGAGGGTGAAAATAATTATGTTCTGGGTAATACGTTTGTGCCAGTTTTATCTCATCAATGGTAAGCTGTACCATATTTTATATAGCACTAAGAAAGAAAAAAATATGGTCCCTATGCAAATATAACACAATATTTCCAGGCCACTAGGATTTATTAAATACTGATTGAAGAGGTCTTTTTAGACTTATTTAGATAGAGATGATCATTTTATATGACTCTTATACTTACATAAGAACAGAAACATTAGTTGACTCCTTAAGCCTTCTTTGCATGCAGAATGTTCTCATCTGAATAATTTTGTGGACTCAAAGCTGTCAAGGTCCACTGTTTCTCACATACAGAATTGTCCCCTGGGCCTTCAAAAGTGCTGGTGACACAGTACTTCATAAATCGGGCTCCGTGGTTGTCATCAGGACTCTCAAGGACTTTCCTCATCTCCCCTGAGGGTGTGAATGGAAGGCTTTCAGACTACACCCAGGACTCTTGTGGTCCTCCTTCTGATGGTCCTCCTGGTCTAACAGCACCCATCAGGAATCGCCATCAAGCTTGTTCCAGGAACAACGATGCATGCGTGCGGAATAGCAGCCACATCACACAGTCTTCCGGCCTGTGGTGACTGTCAGCTGTCATCAGCTGTAACACGCATTCTATCTTCAGAGACGTGAAAATATGAAAGAAAACGTGCGTTTCAAATTGAAAAAATATGGTATTAATGTCTACCACTAATTGAATGCCTATTGTGGGTCAGACATAACCTTAAAATCATAGAGGTAATAGAATTCACTCCTCATAACAATCTCAGAAGTGAACATTAAATATTTCATAGAATGGGGGGTGCCTGGTGGCTCAGTCAGTTAAGCGTCTGCCTTCAGCTCAGGTGATGATCCTGGAGTTCCAG
Source organism: Ailuropoda melanoleuca (assembly GCF_002007445.2). NCBI lineage: Eukaryota > Metazoa > Chordata > Mammalia > Carnivora > Ursidae > Ailuropoda > Ailuropoda melanoleuca. The sequence continues at coordinate 38,867,993 of NC_048234.1, forward strand.
GATCAAGCCCCCCTCCTCGCATCGGGCTCTCTGCTCAGTGGGGAATCTGCCTCTCCCTCTCCCTCTGCCCCTCCCCCTGCTCCTTCTTTCTCTCGCTCACTCTCTCTCTATCAAATAAATAAAATCTTTAAAAAAAATTCATAGAAGGGGAAACTGAGGCTCAGAGGTGCTAAAAAAACACATCCAAACCACACTGCTAAAAAGAGGCATGATCAGAATTTCATGGAGCCAAGGCGCCTAATGCCTGTCGTCAATGGACAGGAATATGGAAAACAGAATCCGACCTTCAGGAAGAGGACACTGCAAGACACCAGGTGACACCCAACCAGGTGGTGCTCAAGACAGGACCCTACACCAGCAGGGCACCAGAAAACCAAGTAAAATGACGTAAAAGTAACAGGTGCAGGAGAGAGTTTGGAGTCCAGGCCCATAGCATCTGAGCCCAGGCTTAATTCCTTATCCCATCAAACCTCGACCAGGAGCAGTCAGAGCTGGGCCTGGCTGAAGGGG
>NC_048234.1:38868602-38872192 GCF_002007445.2 Ailuropoda melanoleuca
TTTGCTAAAATTGCAAAGGAAAGAGCAGAAGTCCAATGTTTATGCTGTTTATGCACCAAAGGGAAACCAGCTGGGCAGACTGGGGAGAAGAAACCCGTGGGAACCTACATGGAACCATGTTTGGTGGGTCTCTCAGGCTTCCTTCCAAAGGGTGTGGTACAGAAGGTGGGAGGAAGAGCCTTACAGTGGAGAAACCGGACAAACATTCATTCAGCCAGGTGATCAAGGCCAACATTAACAGTGATAAGTCATGTTCATAGTATATCCTTCATATGACGTGACAAGAATGTGCATTTTACTTCTGTGGTCTTCCTTCCAATATCCCATAATCTGAGATTTATTAGGAGAAAATCATCAGATAAATCCCCTTATTGGGGTACGCTGCAAAAATACTTGACCAGTACTTCTCAATACTGTCAAGGACATCAAGACCAAGGAAAGTCTGAGAAACTGTTATAGCCAAGAAGAACCCAAGTAGGCTTGACAGCTACATAGAATGCGGTGTCCTGGATGGTATTCTGGAACAGAAAAAGGACATTAAGGAAAAACTGAGGAAATTAGAATAAAGTCTGTCTTCAGTTAATAATACTGTATTGCTATTGATTCATTAGTTATAACAGGTGTATCTGTTATAAGATGTTAACAGTAAGATAAACTGGGTGTGAGGTATATGGGAACTCTCTACACTATTNAAAAAAAAAAAGACTAGAATGTTCTTTATTTTTGCAACCAAAAAGTGAGGTATACCAAGAACCCAGCGGGCATTTAATCAAGTAGGGTTAAGTCTACAGCGCTTCTGCTTATTATAGCAATGGATTACATTATCACAAGTGAGAAAAAGCAACGCAAAGTGAAATGAAAGGTCACTGAGATGTAGCAACATTTGGCTAACTTTGGGGAAAAATCTGGGAAGGAGTGTCAGAGGGCTTTGTGCCAGGCACAGACTGAAATCAAAAGTAAGAATTNAGTTTCAATTTCTCTGTAACTCTAAACCTGTTTTAAAAAATAAAGTCTATGAAAAAGAAAAAAAGGTAAAGGTTACAAAGTAAAAAAGCAGTTTTGCCTGAGACGATCTTTGATGAGCGTGCCCCCAATNACCACTTGTAGATAGGTGGGGCCATGTGGCTTGTTCCAGCCGATGGATTGTAAGTACAAGTGCCACGGCTAGGTGATGAAGATCCCTTGCAACTTCCCCACTGTTTCGTCCTTTTCTGAGGGGATCACGGAACCAGGAGATGATGAGTCAGGAGAGATGGAATTAAAGATGCCTGGATCACTCTGTCTCTAGTCAAGGTGAGCTATCCTCCTGAGTCAGCCCACCTACAGTGGACTTTACATGGGTGAGAAATAAACACTAGATATTAAGTCACTGTGGGGATTGTTTCTTACAGCAGCGTATGTCTAGCTTAGCCTGACTAATACAATAGTGTCTTATAGTTGCATATCCACACAGTCCTGCCCATTCTACTTAATGGCATCACTGCCGGAAGGGAACATTGGTCAGGGAATTTGCAGTCCATTCTTCTGCTGACTCACATAAGATTTGGGGTTAAGTAGTTGTAGTAGCTGGAGGGTTGGTCCCACCAAGAGTGTGGTTGCAAGTATGCAATCATCCTACATTTCACTTTGTGGGGTCAGAGGTAAAGGTCATGGTGTGCTAAAAACAGAAAAGTTTGGGATAACTTGGGTGAAGGAAAAGTCATATTGAGACTATTCAGGAATCCTTGAAGTTTGCTAAAATTGCAAAGGAAAGAGCAGAAGTCCAATGTTTATGCTGTTTATGCACCAAAGGGAAACCAGCTGGGCAGACTGGGGAGAAGAAACCCGTGGGAACCTACATGGAACCATGTTTGGTGGGTCTCTCAGGCTTCCTTCCAAAGGGTGTGGTACAGAAGGTGGGAGGAAGAGCCTTACAGTGGAGAAACCGGACAAACATTCATTCAGCCAGGTGATCAAGGCCAACATTAACAGTGATAAGTCATGTTCATAGTATATCCTTCATATGACGTGACAAGAATGTGCATTTTACTTCTGTGGTCTTCCTTCCAATATCCCATAATCTGAGATTTATTAGGAGAAAATCATCAGATAAATCCCCTTATTGGGGTACGCTGCAAAAATACTTGACCAGTACTTCTCAATACTGTCAAGGACATCAAGACCAAGGAAAGTCTGAGAAACTGTTATAGCCAAGAAGAACCCAAGTAGGCTTGACAGCTACATAGAATGCGGTGTCCTGGATGGAATTCTGGAACAGAAAAAGGACATTAAGGAAAAACTGAGGAAATTAGAATAAAGTCTGTCTTCAGTTAATAATACTGTATTGCTATTGATTCATTAGTTATAACAGGTGTATCTGTTATAAGATGTTAACAGTAAGATAAACTGGGTGTGAGGTATATGGGAACTCTCTACACTATTGTTTCAATTTCTCTGTAACTCTAAACCTGTTTTAAAAAATAAAGTCTATGAAAAAGAAAAAAAAGGTAAAGGTTACAAAGTAAAAAAGCAGTTTTGCCTGAGACGATCTTTGATGAGCGTGCCCCCAATAACGCCTGACACTGAGTTTCCTTCTTCTTCTGGATGCACTTTTCTTTTATGAAACCAACATTGGCAGTGGAGACTGGCAGCTCTGTGGTGCTCCCAGGTGACCTGCATTTCTTTGTTTTTTATTAGATTTATCTTCACTGCAAACTCATTTTATTTAATGGAAGTCAAGTGGATGTCGTTAAATAGAGGAGGGGAAAGAAAAAAATTACTGACTTCAAGAGGTAAATAATTACATCCCCGCTTTTTCACAAAGGAAACTGAGATTCACAGAGATTGGATAAAATATCTCAAAGTTGTAGGTGTCGTAAACGGCAGACCCAGGGATCTTGGCCCAGGTGTGTCTGCTTCAATGTTCTTTCTCTTTCTACTTACTGTGCTGACCACAAAATGTACTCACACGAACAGCACGTGGTTTATATGTTCTATTTTGGGCAACGCCAGCCAAGAAGGCTGGGAAGTAACTCTGGGTGCGGCCGCTGTAAATGAAGGGATGGAAGACACAATAAATAAGTAGACAGAGCCATTTCCTCCCTTCCATAGCACCCCCATCCCTGGGCTGTCGAGTGATCTGTGACTCACTTCCACTTTTCTTCGTGTTCTTTTCAGTCTCTAAGGTGGTTTTCCAAGTTTTACTTCTTAAAATTTGTTTACATGAACTCACACATCCAACAAGCAAAATTAGAGGAGCCCTCATTGAAACAAGGCTGGGTGTGGAACCCCAAACTCTTGGCCCCTTCTCTAGTCTAAAGCCTACCACCCCTAGGTCCCTAACACCACTTCTGTCAAGAACTTCGAGTCTGTTACACTGATGAACATAGAGGGGAGTTTGGAGGGGGCAAAGGGGAGGGTGTGAAAGTTTCTCAATGAAGTCCTCCCAGGTTCTGTGCAGGAGAGTTGATCTCACAAGAGCCACAGGTGTGGGAATCCAAGTACAAAAGAGAAGTAAACGCCTAGGAAGGCACCTTGCAGCTGACCAACAACCCAGGTTTGTTCAGGGCTGGAGCAGGCTGGGCCTTTTATTGAGTACTTCCCAAAGAAAA
>NC_048234.1:38872436-38949274 GCF_002007445.2 Ailuropoda melanoleuca
TTATGAAACCAACATTGGCAGTGGAGACTGGCAGCTCTGTGGTGCTCCCAGGTGACCTGCATTTCTTTGTTTTTTATTAGATTTATCTTCACTGCAAACTCATTTTATTTAATGGAAGTCAAGTGGATGTCGTTAAATAGAGGAGGGGAAAGAAAAAAATTACTGACTTCAAGAGGTAAATAATTACATCCCCGCTTTTTCACAAAGGAAACTGAGATTCACAGAGATTGGATAAAATATCTCAAAGTTGTAGGTGTCGTAAACGGCAGACCCAGGGATCTTGGCCCAGGTGTGTCTGCTTCAATGTTCTTTCTCTTTCTACTTACTGTGCTGACCACAAAATGTACTCACACGAACAGCACGTGGTTTATATGTTCTATTTTGGGCAACGCCAGCCAAGAAGGCTGGGAAGTAACTCTGGGTGAGGCCGCTGTAAATGAAGGGATGGAAGACACAATAAATAAGTAGACAGAGCCATTTCCTCCCTTCCATAGCACCCCCATCCCTGGGCTGTCGAGTGATCTGTGACTCACTTCCACTTTTCTTCGTGTTCTTTTCAGTCTCTAAGGTGGTTTTCCAAGTTTTACTTCTTAAAATTTGTTTACATGAACTCACACATCCAACAAGCAAAATTAGAGGAGCCCTCATTGAAACAAGGCTGGGTGTGGAACCCCAAACTCTTGGCCCCTTCTCTAGTCTAAAGCCTACCACCCCTAGGTCCCTAACACCACTTCTGTCAAGAACTTCGAGTCTGTTAAACTGATGAACATAGAGGGGAGTTTGGAGGGGGCAAAGGGGAGGGTGTGAAAGTTTCTCAATGAAGTCCTCCCAGGTTCTGTGCAGGAGAGTTGATCTCACAAGAGCCACAGGTGTGGGAATCCAAGTACAAAAGAGAAGTAAACGCCTAGGGAGGCACCTTGCAGCTGACCAACAACCCAGGTTTGTTCAGGGCTGGAGCAGGCTGGGCCTTTTATTGAGTACTTCCCAAAGAAAATGATTCAAGGAACCCAAAGGGAGGCTAAAGGCTCTTCCGCTGATGCGAACCAGGGGGACCCCGCGGCCCACCGCTGTCTGAGCAGGCCCAAGGTCTTCAGAATTTTTTCTGTCTTTGTGGTCCTCACCCTTTGTGGCTCAAGTGGCAATTTTCACCTTTCAGTAACCTTGGAGTTGGTGATGAATTTGTTCCTGTTTTTGTGCCTCTTGCTTGGGGTCATTGGTGCAATCCCAGCAACCCGTGAGCACGGTCTGTGTAAACCTTGGCATGTATGAGGGAGCCAAGCTTCATGGGGAGGGGACACAGAAGAAAAAGAAGAAAAGGAAAGAAAGGGTACAAGTATAGAGGGCAAATGGGAAAAGACGATGCTCTGTCCCATTTACGTTAGTCCTTCCGCGCGGAACTAAATTAAGTAGTTGACTTGCATCTGTGAAATGGAAAATGGGGATCGGTAAGCGCTAGATGGGAAGCCCACACATGGGAAGGAGCAAGCCTCATGGAGGGTGCAGAAGACATCGCTCACCCCGATGGCACCCCAGGGCTGTCCCAACGGGGAAAATGGCAGGTGGCATGAGGGTCTGCTCTCCTTCAATTTTCTGTCTTTCCCTCCTTCCTCTCCCCGCCTCCTTTCCTCTCTTTTCCTCCTTCCCCCACCCCTCCACCCTTCCTCTTGTGCCTAGGGTTGATTCTGAGTTGTAAATTTAATGCTACAACCTCGGGTAGTTACGCTAGATTTGATCTTCTCCCCAGTCATCCGTGACGTCGATTTCTACATTATTCACTTTTAAGAGAATAAAATAATAAATAATAAAATTAAATTAAAAGTAAAAGCAAAAATAAAAAGGATTACAATTAAAGTGAAATGAAATGAAACGAAATGGAAAATGAAAAATTTAGTAACTTAAAATATAAAATAAAATAAAGCGCCCTGCATTTCCTTAGCCTCCCCTTGCCTCCTCTCTGGCTTCCTCATGTCTCTGTGCCCGGCCACAGCTCGGCACCCGTTTTTGCTTCCATTGCATCCAGGTTGTACAGGTCTCTGCGAAGCCATGACCCTTGAGTGCTCTCTGGGAACCTGCCTTTGGAAAGGAGCGTCCTTCCTCTGGACCAGGGGCCTGTCCTCAGTTGACACTGGTAAAGCCCTGTTCTTCGGGCCACGCCCCAGCCTTTCCCCCCACTGCAGCCAGGGTATGAGTGACTCTCCCCACTCTCTGGCAGGACGGACTAGAAGGTTCCAGCTTGAGACACCCTTTTCTATTATTCTTCTCCCCACCCCACCTACCCCGCCACAGCCCAGGACATCTTCAGCCTGAGGCTAGGAGATAATTCCTCTCCTGAAAGCTCCACCTTGACTTCGGTTTTCATTGACATCAGGGAGCTAGGGCCCTGTGTCAGGTGTTGTTAGAGGAAGGGAAACCACAGAAAAGGGGGAAATTGTAGAAGAAAAGCTTCAGCCAACAGTGAAACTAATTAAATGGTAATAAATAATAATTTTAGAAATGAGATACTTTGTGGCTGATTTTTATGACTTTTAAAACAATACAAGTGGTGGCAAAAACCTCCAGCATCCAGAACCGCAAGTCACATTTTGGTTGTGGCTTTCCATTCCCTACAAAATACAAAATGCTTGGAAAAGATCATTTCAACTGTGTTTTCCCCACAGAGGTTGAACTCGTCCTCCTTTAAATGGTCCCTGGACAATTTACATGTCTTTCCATGTTGGAACTGACATTTCTGCTGGAAGACTTACTTTGGTGATTTGAATGTTAATTTATTAAAACAAAAACAAAAACAAAAAAACAAAACCTTGTTAGCAGAACAGTCTCATGGGCATTATCTCATTTTATCTCACTGGTGGTTGGTATGCTCTCTGACTTATGTTCTCAGAAGGTAAAAGGCTTTTCCAAAGTCTATCTTCCAGAACATTCCAGGATCTACCAGATCAGCAAATGGCAGCCATGGACCAAATCCTACCCACTGTGTATTTTTTTTTAATGGCACATGAGCTAAAAATAAGTTTCGTAGTTTTTCTTTAAAGATTTTATTTATTTACCTGAGAGCGAGCAAGAGAGAGAGAGGAGAAACAGGCTCCCCACGCGGGGCTCCATCCCAGGACCCTGAGATCATGACCTGAGCCCAAGGCAGACGCTTAACTAACTGAGCCACCCAGCTGCCCAGAATTTTACGGTTTCAAATGACTGGGGGTGGGGGGAGGAGGGAGGAAGGAAGATTTAGTAACACAGGAAATTACATAAAATTCAAATTTCAGCACCCAGCAATGAGGTTTACTTGGAACTCCACCCTGTTTACATATTATCTATGGCTGCTTTTTTGCTACAAGGGCAGAGCTGAGTAGCTGGGACAAAGACCATATGGCCTGCAAAGCCTGAACTATTTACTCCCTGGTCCTCTACAGAAAAAGTTTGCCGACCCCTGTCCTAGATTAAGGGCTTATTCCGTTACACAAGAGCTGTCTCTCCAGAATCCTAGCAGACCCTTGGACAAAGGCAAAACCCGCAGAGATCCGGTTTGTAAGCCCAGTAGAAGAGGCTTAAACATTGGTCTGTGATAAAAGGCTAGTCCTTTAAATCTTGAGTGTCTCAGTCCTTCTGACTGGTGAATTGGAGACCAGGGTCCCAGTGTCCAGCCTGGCAGGTAGCTCCCTCCTACGCAGGGGGGCGGGGGCACGCAGGTGTCCTCACAAGAGCTTTGCCAAAATGAAAGGATGCTCTTTTCCCCTTGCCCTCCTTTACCTCCACCACTCCGGGAAAAAATAGTTCCACTGCTGGGTCGCCCTACAGTTCGGAATGGCCAACCATCCCAGCTTAGAGGCCCAGGAGGCGAGGAGGAGTGGAACAATGAAACGTTCTAGCATTTGTTCTGTTTTTAATGCAGTTATTTGATAAAATGTCCTCCTCTTCTCGAACCCCATTTCCACCCCTAGCATTCTGTCTGCTGCAGGTGGAGACAGGGGTTTAGACAGAGCAGGGAAGGGCAGGTGGGGTGCAGAAACCAGGCATAGAAGGCCTGCCTCTCTTTCCGCCGAGTGTCTGATTCATTTTGACTCCCTACTTTTTCCACCTCACCCACGAAATAGAATTATTAGCTCCCTTTTCTTGAGTGCCCGTCATATGTCATTCAATACAGGCTGCAACAGATGACCTCGTGTAACTGTCCCCCAAACCCCGTAGGGTTTACAATGGAGGGAACTGAAAACTGGATTGTTGAAAATCCTTTCCCGGTGGATGGCTGGTGCCTGAGCTCTGTAATGGCAACATCCAGGCTTTTCCCACCAAACTTCAAGAGCTCTGCGAAGTCAAGTGTGCCTTCCGCCACGGGCGTGTTTTCACCTTCTGATCCATGACACTCATGTCAACCCCACTGGAGAGAAGCATTCTCCCAAGGGCATTTCCGCACAGCACCAAATCCTGGGGCCTTACTTGGAATCTTAAAAAAAAAAAAAAAAGAAAAAAAAAATCTGTTTGGAGAGGAATGGGTTGTAAAAAGCTTACTCAGATTTCTTCAGATTTCTTTACTTCAGGACTTCTTAGAGAGCTTTTCTCACCTCTGTGGCTTCACGGCATTTTATTGAACTCAGAGCCTCTGTTTTTGCCACCGAAAAACAGGAATAATAATATCTGCCTCTTGAAATATTGTTCATACTATTTCCTTTCTCTTTCTGTTTTTGGGCGGTTCTCATTTCTAGTCAATGAAATTAATTCTCAACCAGAGAGGATCTGAATTAACTTGAAGACAAAAATACCGTTCCGCTAATAAATTTACGCACATCCGCTAAGGGTGGAGGGGAGCGCACATTCTCTGTTCATTGCATTGGTTTTCGTAAAGGAGACAAGGCATCTAGGGTCGGGTACACTCGTGAACAGCCAGGCTGGGGGCAAACTTGCATAGGAACACGCTGTGGCTGGCAGAGGAAGCCGCGTGCGCATGCGCCAGTACCCAACGGGGAAAATGCCCTCCTTGGACCAAAAACACAGGGGAGATTTTGGAGCTGCTAAGCTTTTAAAGCATTCTTTTTGAATCACGCTGTGAGGAGGACTGTTTTTCCATGCCCCTAGGTCAGGAGTCAGCCAACTTTTTCTTTAAAGAAACAGAGTGAATAGTTTAGACTCTAGAGGTCACGCAAACTCTGTTCCAACTAGTCAGCTCTGGGCGGCAGCACAAAAGCAGCCATATGTAAACGCGTGGACATGGCTGTGGGCCAATAAAACTTTATTTACAGAAACAGGTGGCGGGCTGTGTCTGGGCCCAGGGCTGTAGTTCGCCAGCCCCTGCCTGGTCTAGATGAGGGACGTAGGGAATCAATGCCTCTCAGCATATTTTGCTCAGTGTTTTAAAAAGTTATTTGTTTGTTCATTTGTGTTGCAGAACTCTTAACGTCTTTTGGAACTAGTAGTCTAAAGAACATGAATTTGGGAAAACGTCAGAGCTTTGGGCATCGGAGTCATTTCCTCAGAAGAGTGAACACAGAAGTAATGAAGATGGAGGGGAACTGGGACTGGGCAAAGGGGTCCAGTGTCCGGGGGCTGGGCTCTTCACCGGCCACGTAAGTTCAAGTCCTCAGACAACTAAAAGGGGTCCAGGCCCCGGGTGGCAGGCCGGTTCAGCTGCTCACAATAGAGAGCGCTTCCAAGTGGTGCAACAGCATAGCTTCCTCAGAAAGATTTGCTTTTTGTTTTATTGAGTTAGTCAGGGAATGTCTGTACGTAATAAGCAAACACACCTGAAGACCCTGGGAGAGAGAGGAGAATATCAAGATCAAGGACGTGGCTTCTGGAGCAATTCTCCTCGGATTCAGGTCATCATTCCACACCTGGCCCAGGCAAATCAGCGAAAACATGAATGCCTCAGTCTTCTCAGCTGTAAAATAGGAATATCTAAGTCATAGGCAAGAATTCCATGAATTATGTGTAAAGGGCTGGCATGGGGTAAACACCATGTAAGTATTGCCACTAGCATTAATTTCCTGTCATGATTTATGTTATTCTTATGTTAGTAATATTTCAGGGCTTATCGACTCACCTAAGCTTCCTAAGAGCCAAGAGGTCATTATAAAACTTTACTCTCCTGATTTTTTCAACTCTTTCTTTCTGTGTTTTCGCTCTTGTTTCTGTGGAGACCTGTTTCATTTTATTATGCACATGGAGCCTCGTGGCTGCCTTTGAATGGAAGCCCAACCCCCAGCCCACATCCTCTTTGAGGCCAGCACACACAGATGGTAGACCCAGTCTCTGTCCTCAGCTGTGTCAGGAGCCTGCCACCCCACCTTCAGCATCCTTGTAAGAAGTGGCCCCTTCTGGTCCATAAGGCCACCCCTTCCATGTCTCTGGGTAGTCCCTGGTCTCCACAAAGAGAATGTGCTCAGCAGGTGGAAATAATGGGCATGTCTGGAGCTGTGTCCTGAGGCTGGGTTCATCGCAGGCACACTGGACACCAGGTCAAGACAGCAGACAGCGGCTAGACTCTGAGTCATCAGTGGAGAGGGAGCTTTCCATTCTACCTGATTATCAGGGCTTCCATTGACTCAGGACCAGAGCAAGATTCAGCACACGGGTAATAGGATTTTATAGCAGACCTATGGGTGGGCCAAGGAGGTGGTAACTGACATCAGGTACAGAAATAACTATAAAACATGGAAGAATTTGCTTATTTCCATCCATTTTCTCATTCGTTCAACAAATATTTATTGAGTGACTTCTAAGTGCCATGCCAGGGAATATGCAATTTTTTTATTAATAGAACAAATACACTTTTTAAAAAAGATTTTATTTATTTATTTGACACAGAGAGACAGCCAGCGAGAGAGGGAACACAAACAGGGAGAGTGGGAGAGGAAGAAGCAGGCTCCCAGAGGAGGAGCCTGATGTGGGGCTCGATCCCAGAAAGCTGGGATCATGCCCTAAGCCGAAGGCAGATGCTTAACGACTGCACCCCCAGGCTCCCCAACAAATCCACTTTTTTTTAAAAAAAGATGAGGAGTATTTTTGTAATCTCAGAAGTGACGCTCTCAAGCCAGTTCTTTGTAAATAATTCATTTATTCTGGAGGTTCCCTGATGGTAAAAACAAATATTATCGTGTGTCTTATTCACATGCTTTAAGAGTTACTATTATTCAACTGTTTTGCTATGATCCTTGTGTTAAACAATCCCTGGAAGTTGGCAGTGGTACTATGAAAAATTTCATACGTACATTAAGAAAAAAATATATGTATACTACCTAAGAGATATGAAGAGATATGAAATAATAAAGTGAAAAGCCATATATTCACCGCTGAACTTAAGAAATAGAATTATACTGGGTTCTCTGAAGCCCCCTGTGTGCCCTTCCCAGGTTAGGATCGCCAGCCCATCCTCAGAAGTAGATCATTCTTCTGAATTTGGTGTGAACGAATCATTCTCTCACCCTTCTTCATAGGTTTTATTATATGTGATTCTAGCCCTAAGCAAAATATCATTAGTTTTGTCTACTCTGGAATTTCAAATAAATGGAATCATATTGTATCTGTTCTTACAGATAGCTAGATATCCATTTATTTATTTATTTATTTATTTATTTATTTATTCATTCATTCATTCATTTCCCAGCAACCATTTTTCTATTTTTGTTATTAAAAACAATAAATCTGTGAAACTCTCTGTCGCGTTTCCTCAGGCAGAAGTGTAGCCCTCAGGGCAAAAGCACTGGGTCCTCAGACACGTGCATTGTACGTATCTTGATATTTAGTAGGTAATGACACCCTATTTTTCATTGGATATTTGGGTTATTTCTGGGTTTTTCCTTTGAAAAAATATTGAGTTTATTTAGGTGTTCTCTGATACACCTTTCAGCATAGTTTTATAATTTTCCTCTTAAGTCTTGCACATCTTTTGTTAAATTCTCTCCTGGCACCTGACAGTGTTTTGCTGATGTCATATGTGGTGAAATTTTTAAAATGATGGAACAAACGGTTTGAGAACTTCACTGTAAACTATATTCTTACCGTGTTGCATTGCTCTTCAAAGACATGGAAGTGGATGGGGCCAGACTTCTAGATTGTTCTGCTTTTCAAATCCTTAGGTTTACTTCTTATGGTCTTTTGTCTTCTTTATTGTTGTTAAGTTGGAAGGCAGGGATTCAATACGATCCCCAGCTTAATGAATACCTGAATAACCATATGATGTTTATTATGATTATAGGAAAAGTAAACCATAAAAATATTCTGTGACATTTATTTAAACAGCTCATCCTATTATTTCAAATTCCTTCAAGGTTCTCAAATAGTTGAGCTTGCTAAGAAAATGGTATCTGGATCAGTAAGCTATTATTTTACTAGTCAATTGTTATTTGTATCTATTTTAAATAATTATATTCTTAGAGAAAAAAATAATGATAATTAACTGGAAAAAAGGTACAGTCTTTGAAGTCATAACTCAGCAAGCATTGTCTGATGGTTGCAGCTTAATAAAATTGTAGGTAAAATTCTTATGCAAAAAAGAATAATCTCAGAGGTGTTACTCTTGGCAATGAACTCAACAGAGCAATGGCTACACTTACGTACTTGATGAGGGTGAGGCTGCATGTGTGGACACAGCATCAGAATTCTGGGACCGTTTGCCTAATTTCTATGTTTATAAAATCCTAAGTTTCTAATAAGCTGTCAAAAATTTAGCTGGCATGGGTCAAATTTGAGTTTAATTGAGATGTATTATTTGGCTGTCTAGGGAAGAGCCTTCCATTGCCAAGATAACTAACATATGATGTTTATGGGGACAAGACAGGTGGTTCCAGAAGCTAAGATGGACTAACCACGAAGAATGGCCAAGCTCGCCAAATTATGAGACTTTTTAGATAGGACAGTGATACAGTTTGCTTTTTCAATTTCAGAATGGCCAAGTGACATCGTGGTAGGACTACTTCCGTCCTTCTCTCCTTTTGGAAATTGTTAATTCCTCCCTCTCTTGAAGTTAGGCATGGTCACATGGCTTGCTTCAGCCAATGAAGTGTGAGCAGAAGTGGTGATGTCATTTCCAGCTAAAGCACTCCATCGTGTCTCTCTTTCCGTGACTTGGGGGACACGGGGGAGCAACAGCAAGCCTCACGTGGAAAACAGCTGCCGGGATTGTCTGTCACACGTGCAGTGGACCCGTGTGAGCCAGAGATACACGTGTGCTGCTGAAGAGTTTGGGTTGTTTGCCCTGCCGCAGGGCACTCGTGTGTGCCCCAGGTACCAACAGTGACCGCGGGAGGGGAGTCGTGAATTGGAGGCTAGCAATCAGGAATGTGGACACGTTTCAGAGATCTTGACTCTCTCTTTTCCCACATGAATCCCACCAAACTCAAGGGAAATGGGACTTGTTATCCATTCAAGAAAAATTCACACTCACACTTGTGTGATAAGAATGAAGAGAGGGAAGTTATCTAAACAAAAGGCTTCCATTCTTGAAAACTGTAGTTTGGTTATCTTTCAAGGATTAAAAAATGTGCACGTATGCATGCGTACGACACACGTACATGCATTTGATGTGAGCGGATGTGCAAGCTTTGTGTCTGCTATCCTGACTTCTGTAAGTTCTGTTGGCTCTGGAAAATAGAGGTTTCTCGAAACAGAACTCGGTTCTGAGCCCATCCTTACATGTTACAAGTACCAGTGGAACAGAATTTATCAACAAAAAAGCAAAATGTGACATTAACTTAGTGGCTTCCCTTTGAAGCCAGTAAATCCCCTTCCTCCACTTCCTGTCTCGTGTCTCTTGCCTTGTGAGAGCTGTCGATTCACGTGGGATCATCGAACATCAAGGGGACTTTTGCTTTTGGCATCTCTCACCCTCATACTCTTTTCGGATGCTCCACCTCAAAGGGCCTCTGTCCTTGCCTTTCTAGAATCTGTAGTTAACACACTAATAGCTGTCTTTTCCCAAATGTAACACAAGTGGTCTTGTCTGCACCTTGCCAACATTAACAAAACCCTTCAACACTCAGGATCACAAGCAAATCCCTTTCTGATCTGACAAAGAGGAGATATTCCTTCTTTTTCTTTCTTTTTTCTCCTTATTTTCTTTACCCCCACCCATTCCCCTCTCCTCCTCTGCGTCCATTCCTCACCTTTATCCCTGCAGAGAGGTCCCCAGCCTCGCTCTCTAGTACATTCCTGGTCTAGAGCCGTGATACAGGCAGTCACAGAAATGCTGGCTATGACAAGCAAGCAAAGAGGAGTGGAAATTCAGGGAATCCCAGTTCCCAGGATGACAGTCAAGCACAGGGATGCTACATGAGGTTCCCACTGCCTCACACGCAGTGTAGGGGGAGCCCTCTTGGTGTCTTGTGTCAGGACTCTGGGGCCACAAGGGAGACCAGGCTAGAAAGGGGGCAAGCAGGACTCAGGATGTATTTTTCACTCAAAGAACTTTCATGAAGCAATAGAGAGACCATAGTCACCTCCAATAGTAAATATAGTTTTGATATTTCCTTTAAATGAGGTGAGTCTCGAAAGTGAGGGTCCCATGATAACTTACAATCGTTTCTTTCTGATTTCATGTTTCTAAGTACCTAACAGTTTTTTGGAAATTTAAATTCTGAATCCAATACACCCTGAATGATTTCTCTGATATTATAACTACTATTATTAACTACGATGTCATCATAGGAATATTGTCTAAGATTTATGAGGGCTTATATGTGCTAATAACTCCATTAAACATGGACAGTGTCGTAGAATTTCAATGAACGAGGTGTTATGGTCTCCATTTTACCAATGAGGTATTGCCTGTACAGGTAATATGGCGGCTCAAGGTTAACATGGGTGAGCAGCACAATGGAGGCTCAGCCCTAGCCTGTCCCATCTCAGACCCCAGGTCTATGTCCTCCAGCGTACGGGCATCTGCTCTGACTCCGAGACTTCACAGGCCTCTCAGAAGAGCTTAATGTACTTAATTTGGGTCATCTTGAATTTTTTTCTGAGCACCAAAACACACCAGCAGAGCTCAAGACCTCTGGACTTCATTCTTGTACTTGCTGTCTGACCCTGTGGTGACAAAACGGTGGGCGTGATCACCAGATGGCCAAGGGGAGAGAAGGCTCAGGCTGGGAGGTAGGTGGCCTTGCGCCATTGCAAACCTGGTTTCCTCACCCATGATTTGAAGAGTCTGGGCTCCTCACAGGTTCCCTCCGGAGTCTCTTCCAGATGTGAAATCTGGTGGCTCTGCATGCTCAGTGCTTGGCTTTTATGTGGTCTCCCATCTGAATTCAGAGGGACTCTGCTTCCCTGTGGGCATTTTTTCTTGGTTCAAGGAACATCAACAGCATTCATAGCATTTGCCAGCACTTCCGGCGAGAAGGCTGGAGTTCATTACTTCCAGGAGCCAAAAAGCTTTTATACTTCCATAGCTTTGGTGCCAGTTGAAGTCAGTCCATTCCGGGACCCTCTCTTCCTCCTTTTTGCCCTAGTTTCAGGCCTCCTGGAGCTAGGAAATTAAGGCCTTTGCCTTTGACGTTTGGTCGGGAAAAAGTGAAAATTGATCTAATAATAATTAGTTATGGTTTAATATGCGAGATTGGAACGTTCTCGTTTTTCATCCTGGAGCCTCGTGAGAAAGAGCCAAGGGGAAAGGGAGATTGATGGGAGAGCATAAACCCCTGAAATGTTCTCACGCTGCGTGAAGTAAGTGATCCTTGGGCGCCTTCTTATATCATGTTAAGAGTCCGTGGCAGCCCTGAAAGAAATGGAGAAACCCAGCGAAGGTGCTGGATAAAAGGGTTTTCTTTGATTGTTCTCCGAGGCCAGGCACCTTGGCACGTGAATCGCTGCCTATTCACTCCATAAAGACTGCAGTCTCATGCCGGCTCGAGACTCCAGGCTCCAAGAAAGAGGGTTTGGGTTCAGATAACTGGCTCTGAGTAAATAGCAGCTTGTTTTTGTAACACTGGAGACGTATTTACTTCTCACTTCATGAAGGGGAGTGATGTCTTGGATAAGACATGACCCAACACAAACTATAAATATTAAGTCCAAACATTGCAGGGCAAACTCTTTCCAGAAATTTCCAATTGGTTGCCATGTAAATTTGGTGTTGGTGGTTTTAGTTGCCATGAGGCTGTTTCATCCACTTTCTGAGGAGAAAACACTGGAATGGAGAAGCAAATGTAAAGACATTCTGTGTGTGTGTGCGCGTGTGTGTAGCACAGCTGTAACTTGACATACTCTAGCAAAATCAGCCTGTTTCTCCCTGGTGGGAAATTCAGGATGGCCCAGAAAGTTGCAGAGGGCTAGGAGGGTATCTATGAATGGGTTAAAAAGGGAAAGTGTTAAAGAGTTCTTCAAGTATCACTCTGCCTAGAAAGGAACATAGATTAGGAGAGAAAGAGAGCTGATTCCAGAAGAAGAAACACAGAGGGTGCTTTGCAAAGAATGGCCTTGTGACAAGGCTTAAATGTGAATGCTCAGGCAGAGCAAGGCGCAGGCACACCCCTGGGGACCCACCAGGGATGTCTGATGACTGAGGCGGGTCAGACCCCTGGAAGCTGGGGATCAGATGTTGCCACCTCCCACCCCGGGAGCATGCCTCGGAGGCCAGTGGGGATGGTGAGCCAAGTGGCTGCTCTTATCCATCCTGAGTGAGATGGCGAGAATTCAGGGAGGGGAATTTTAGCCGAATGGTTAGTGTAAGGAAATAAGGCTAGGTGGGACAAGACAGGGCACGCAGGGCTTACCACAGACACCAAACACAGAACATGGAAATTTTCACGAATGGTTTTGAAAGACCTTACTGAGTTTTAAGCCTTCTCCCTACGACTCTTATGGCCCCATCAAACTTTCTGAACCTTTTCCTTTCCCCTTCCCTCATCAGTTGCAGGGAAGACCGGAACCAGAGACCCTGCCTGGGGCAGCCAGACCCCAGCCTCCGGGAGTTTCTCCAGATGAAGGTAGTCTGGAGTCACCTGCCTGGAAGCCAACTGTCTAGCGATAGCTTTAACGCACTCTCTGCTCTCACACGGGAGGAACAAGGGTGTAGGGTCTAAAATGGAGGATTTCATTGACTACTGTGATATTAACATAAGGAGTAAGAGGTTGAATGATGACATTTGAAGCATAAGAACATTTCCCTAAATACCAAAAAGCCCAATGTCGAACTTGATGGTAGAAAAAGAATATCCAGCCCCCAAAGGGAGGGCCTTGTACACACACCTTTATAGATACTGCACGAGCCGGACAAGGACAAGAGCAGCAAGTTTGGACTTCCTATCGTTAGCATATCATTGTTATGCGTATACGCAGGTGGTAAAGGCCAGTACAGTGCTTCTCAAATTCGGACGGGTGCCAGAATCACCTAGAAGGCTTGTTAAAACAGATGGCCAGGCCCCAGCACCAGGGTTTCTGATGCAGTAGGTCTAGTATGGGGCTTCCGGTGAATTCCCAGGTGATGCTACTGCTGCTGGTCCAGGGACTGCGCTTTAAGAACCGCTGTCCTAGTACATTTAGGATCAAGATACATATGTAAAATACATTTATATTTACCCGCATTCGCACCTGTTTTCTGGCTGGAAGTGTAATGGGCTGTCATAAAGCCAACACATGCTGAGCTGAGCAGAGAGGGTTGCTGGCAGTGAGAACCCAGGTGTTCTGGATTCCTAGGCTGTGCTGGTGGCTGGAATGAGCTTGGGACAGAGGAAAGAGGCATAAAATCTTAGACAAAATGCTAGTGTGCGGATGGAGCTGGGGAAAGCAGGGTGATGACATGGAACACTGAGTCCGAGAGCTTGAATTCCAATTCCAGCTGCCACACTCGCCAGCTTTGAAAACTTTGCAAGTTACTTAACCCCGGTGAACCTCGCTTTCCTCCTCTGTAAAACTGGGACCCCTGCAAGGCTTGTGTTTCAGTCACGATTCTCAGCTGCAATCAGCTGGAGTCTACTCTGGCTGATTGAAGCAGGAAAGGAATTTATTATAAGGATATTGGGTTCTACTGGAAAAATGAACTATTTTGCCAGCAAATCAATGATACTGGGAAAAAATACTGAATGAAAGAGAAATCAGAGACATAATGACCGAAAGCAATTGGTGGGTTTCCTTTGGATCCGGATTCAAGGAAATCTGCTGTAAAAAGATAATTGGAAAATTATAATATGCCTGGGTATTAGACAACATTAAGGAATTACTGTGAATTTTATTTGATGTGATATTGGCATGAGATTATGATCCTTACGGGGCCTTAACAGAGGCTAATACACTGAGGTATTTACAGTTGAAATAACACAATGTCTGAGGTTTGCGTGAAAAAGCTTCTTTGAATGATACATAGAATTGCTGAATCATTATTTTGTACACCCAAAGTTAATATAACATACAGGAATGAAAAATTTAAAACTTAATAAAAAAAACTTCAGGGAAGCAGAGAATATAGAAGAAGCAGGATAACAAAATGTTCATTATTGCTCTGAACACATGAGATTTATTTTGCTGTTGTGTGTGTGCGAGTGTGTGTGTGCGAGTGTGTGTGTGTGCACTCGAAATTCTTTATCATAAAATGCTAAAACAAAACAGAAATCAGATTCTCTCTGAGGGCTGGAGAACAAGGCTCAGACACATCTCATGACACAGGAGAGTGGGTCTGATGGGGACACAGCTGTCGCTCTCAGCATGCCCCGGCTGCTAAAGCTTGCACTTCCAGTAAGGGAACCTGAGAGAATGGTTATCTGATCTTTCCGAATTGCATAGTGAGAGGTGCCTCTGGCAGTAAGACACACAAGGTAGGAAAGTCTCCAAGCTCAGAAAAGGGATTGAGGGGATGGGTGGCCCCAAAGTTTAATAATGTCCACAACAGGCACATAGTAGGTGCTCAACCCACGTTAGTGCCCCTCTTCCATCCCTGAGAGGCAAATCGTCCAAATCTCCTTCCTTTATACTTTTTCCGTCTTCAGCATCCTAGATGGCTGGGTTTCTAATGCAAATAATTTGCCAATCTCTTTTTAAATGATCAGATTCTCCCAAATGCCAGGAATTTCACTCATGAAGATAAGAATTATTCAATTATAGGACATTCCCATAAATGGAATGGATTGCTGTATCCTGAGTCTAAGAGCCAGAATTTCCAGCCATTTTTCTACATGCGGCATGGGCAGAATGGGTCAAATCTATTTTCTAGGTGGGGACTTTCCAGATACTTGAAGTCTTACAATGTGCCTCCTGTTTACCACCCCCTGACCCCTTGCTTTATTCAAGTCCCCTTTCACCAGATTAAACATTCATAAAAGAAGTAAGAGATTTAGTCCATAACTTCAGGTGTAGAAGTATGACTTTTCTTAAAATTCAAATTAATTCCAATCTAGAGTCTTTGTTCCATCAGTGTTGTGGAAACTATCTTAATTAATCTAGGGCTACCCCATAAATTTCTCAGAGGTTCTGCTCCACCCCAAAGGCCCACATGAAGCTAAGGCATTTCGAAAGATGCTGGCCTGTGGTCTTCAAGGTCATGTGCTCTGGGGGACATCCGTGCCTTCGCTTGTTTGTCCACGTGGCCACTTTGTGATAGTCTACCTGGGACCAGATACTTTAAACCACTTCTGAGCTGCTTTTCTCCATCAAGATTTCCCTGTTTTAAAAGACATGCTCCTCTGGACACTGAGCTCTAGCAATTCACGGAGGGGGATCTGTTCCCTGTTATTGGTGGCAAAGTAATGAATAGGCTAAAACTTGCTTTTGTTTTGGTTCTTAGCAGAGTTTCAAAATAAACATGGAAACTTCGGAAAAAACCCATGGAGTGGATTAGTTCCCTACTTGTTCCATTTCGCCTGCTTCGTATCCACTGTCTTCACTGCCTTGCATCACAGCTGGTCCCTCCCAAAGGGATAGAAAATCAAGCATCTGAACTTCCCCAATGAACTAGGTGATCCAGCCTGGCTTGTGGTCAACATCCGGCATCCCTGGGTCAGCCAATCAGGACAGAAATTGTGGGAGAGCAAGATTGCATCCAAATACGTTATTTCGTACCCCTGCATATTCCCTCCTCCATCCTACTCCCCCCCCTAGCCCACAGGAGCCCCCCCCCCAGTACCCTATAGACCTACGTTATTTTTGTCTACATGATATTCTGTCTGTCCCGCTAGGCATCTTGGTTCTGTTACAGATCCCTTACTCCATTGGCTGGGCCGTGGGAAGTCTTCCTTCTTGTATCTCGGGAGGCTCCTTTTACCAGCGGCTTCTCCAGCGTTTCTACAGCTTTGCAGCAGTGTTATATATCTTCTCATGCCACCCTAAGTTTTCTTTTGCATTCCAAGTGGCTATGGGGAAGTCAGCAGTGCCTCACCTATTGGGATGAAGGTCCACATTCCCTGGAAAAGGGGCTGAATATATATCAGACCACTCACTGCATTGCAGGAAGGTGGGGGGCATTTTCTTGCTATATTCCACAGCACTTAGCGAAAAGCAGTGCTTAAAAAATAAGCAGTCGTAAAGATAACTTTCAACCAAAAGAAAGGCTCCTAAGGGAGGGAATTTTGGACAGGCTGTGGGTGGAGGAAGTCATATTTTTGAGCAAGTGTCCTCCAAATTATTTCACAAAGATTTTTTTTTTTTTTTAGATTTTATTTATTTATTCAACAGAGATAGAAACAGCCAGCGAGAGAGGGAACACAAGCAGGGGGAGTGGGAGAGGAAGAAGCAGGCTCATAGTGGAGGAGCCTGATGTGGGGCTCGATCCCATAATGCCGGATCACGCCCTGAGCCGAAGGCAGGCGCTTAACCGCTGTGCTACCCAGGCGCCCCTCACAAAGATGGTTTTTTAATACTTTGTTGGGTTGGCTCTGGAAATGAACCATACATGCTGCTCTTGATAAAAGCATTGGAAAATGAAGGCTGAAAGCTCCTTTACCGTCTTATACATACATTTTTAATTGACTGGGTTTCAAATGTGACCCTGAGTAACAGGTGTATAATAGCTTTGAAGATCAGTCATAGGCTGAAAGAAATCAAGGTAACTTAATGAGTATAATAAATTGGGTCTAAAAGAAATGTGATATGGTCAGCCTATCTCATCTGTGTCAGTTTAGAATAAATATACATTAACTACACATTGAAAAATCGATCCCAATGGGGACAGGAGCTGTCCCTCTAGTGCCTAGCTCAGGGCTCAGTCAAGGCACACAATAAATAGTTGTTATTTCATGTTGAAATAATCTATTGGACTTAGTTAATAAGATATATTACTCTTTTAATTGAAGTCAAGTTGACCCACAATGTGGCATTAGTTTAGATGTACAACATGGTGAGTGGGCAACTCTATGTTATTCTGTGCTCACAAGTGTGGCTACCATCTGTCACCGTACAATGATATCACAATACCATTGATTATATGCTCTATGCTGTACCTTTTTATCTATGCATGATATCTTATTAAAAATAACTTCAATTGATCTTTGTATTTTTTTGGAATGTGGTTATTAGAGCATTTCAACCACGTTATGTGGCCCTCACTCTGTCTCTATTGGGTTGTACTGCCTTAGAGAGACAGGGCAGGGTGTGGAGAAGCAGCTCTAGCAGCTGTGGGGCCCTGCAGGCTGGATGTCGGAGCTGGGAGTGATGCTGTACGCCGTCTTGACTGACCCCCTCTGCCTGTGAAGAGACCGGTCACGTGGGCCCCTCAAGCTGCTCATGCTGGTCGACCAGAAGTCAGGACTGAGAGGGCCAGGCCACGCCCTTCTCCGTGCTCCTTCCGGGGCTCCTCTTGTCTGACTCATCTACTTTGAGGAAGCAGTGACTGCATGGTCCCCCTCTCAGGTGCACCTGCATTTCTAAAAACATTTTTAATTAAAAAAAAAATGTATCCAAGGCAGAGAATTTAGAAAACAAAAGAAGATCCAAGAAAAAATAGAAATTAAATATCCACAATGCTATCACCCAGAAAAAATAATAGAAAAACTTACATTGCGGTTGTTTCGTGCCATATACCATTTGAATCTTCGTAAAATGAAATCACCGGTAATTGTAGGAGGCAACTCTTCCTTACGGGACACCAAGAGAAGAAAATAAAAAATGCTGGCAATTAACCCTGCCATAATGCTTCCTGGTCACTTAGAATTTGTCTTTTATACTTAGTAAAAAAGATTCTCTTTTAGATTTACTTAGGCATAGAGGTGTTCCATGAATTACTCTTCACTTGTGGGAAGGGAAATGTGAACAAAATAAAGTGATTAAGTTATTACTAAATTTCTTCACATCCAGAGTCTCAACTGCTTGTCTAAGTCATTAGTGACTAAGTCATTGCTTCTTTACAATATTTTCTGCACCAATAAGAACTTTGGTGGTTCAGCCTTTTTTGAGGGAATCCATAAAGGACTACAAGTCCCTGATCCTGGGCTCTGAAGCTGACTTTGCAAAGTATCCAGAACTTGTCTATTTTTGATTCCTGCTTCTAGAACTTTGCAAAACACACCTGGCTCCACCCAACCACTTCCTCCTCTCTACGGTCATCTGGTTCCTGGGAATTAAGAGTGTTCCACTAAGGTCTTCAGGAACTTCTTCTAAGGGCTGATGTCTATTCTGCAAATTTTGTCCCTAGAACTTTTTTGCTATTATTGGGGAAATTTTGGTGTTCTTCAAGGTACAGGAATAACAGAATGCTGTCCTATCAACAGTGAACAGAAATTCCATCAGTTGTGAGATGTATCTGGATTTCAGAGAAGTAAATAGGTGGAAGATGGTGTGTCTTCAAATCGGTGAAGTGGGATATGGTTGGTATAATCTCGTTTTATTTTCACGGGAACACTGTAACATAGTGTAACTGTGATTACTAGCCCATTATACAGATGGGAAAACTCAGGCACAGAGAGATTCAGCCACTTATTTAAGATCACGTATAGAACACTTACAAATAACCTTAGAAGTATCACGTGTTTGTATGTATGTTAACATTTATCTTAGCATTTCCTTGCCAACTAGAAAGATTATGTTTTTTAAAAGATCTAGAATAGGGGAATTTTATATTTAAAATATTAAGATGTCATGGGAAAAATAGTTATGAGTATTGAAGTTATGAACAAATATTTATGTTCGCTAAAATAAAACAATGAAGACAGAATATTTTAAAAATCTCTATCCCCAGTAGCTTTAAGTACACTTTAAAAAATTTATCTTATTTTATGGCAGATGAAACGTCTGCTAAGAAGCACTTTTTCTCAGTGTCCCTCCATCCAAATGTTCACAGCTTGCCTGATTTAAGACTCAGAACAGTAGACGATGTTCACCTTTTGGACCACTCTGTGTCTAAAAATTCAGGATAACTAGGATATTTGAGATTTAAAAAAAAATATTTATTAACCTGAATTTAATCTACCCAGTTTACCATAACAGAATTGATGTTTCCCGACCATCCCATCCCCAGTATTTCTTTAATTGAGGTTTTATTTTTTTTAAAGATTTTATTTATTTATTTGACAGAGATAGAGACAGCCATCGAGAGAGGAAACACAAGCAGGGGGAGTGGGAGAGGGAGAAGCAGGCTTCCAGCGGAGGAGCCTGATGTGGGGCTCGATCCCAGAACGCCGGGATCACGCCCTGAGCCGAAGGCAGACTTAACCGCTGTGCCACCCAGGCGCCCCTTAATTGAGGTTTTAATTTTAATTCCAGTACAGTGAATATGCAGTCTATTTGCTTCCGGTGATTCAGCAATTCTAGACATCATTACGCAGTACTCATTATGATAAATACACCCTAAAACCCCTCCACCTATTTGATTATAAAACTTTGAATCAGTTCTGCTTTAAAATACCCCTCTTCCTCTATGAAAATTCTGCTTCCGGAGCTGTTTTTAGCCTCGGAATATTGCGTGTGTCCTTTAACAACGGACGGTGTTCACTTCATCATTTCTAGCCTTAGAATTTTAAGTTGCATGAAATTTCCGCAGGAGAGATTTTTTGGATACTTTTTTTCAAATGCTCTCAAATAACACCGTGTAAGTATCTGTGAGATGCATAATAGAGCAAAGGCAAAAGGCATGCAGCCCACATTATTTTCTGATAGGCAAAATGGGTAGATTATGGAAAGCATTTGAAGGCAGGGTACATAGTAGAGAGGAGGAGATGATGTGAGCCCTCCACTCCCACTTCACAGATGTGGGGACAGGGGTTGGTGAGGCTGAGTGATATGACTGAAGTCACATGGCTGGGTCCCATCCCTGGCAGGTAGAGGACCCAGGACTGAAATGTTGCAGTCTGGTTCCAGAGACCCTGATGAGAGAGTAGTGCTCATTTGGGTGTGGAAAAGTGAGCCCCAAAGCACTATTGCAGGGTGGGAAGGGTTTGTCGACCCATACATTTCTCTGGAAGACAATTTATCAACGTGTGATGATGAAAATGCCTTTTGGTCCCAATTCTACTTTTTTTTTTAAAGATTTTATTTATTTATTTGAGAGAGAGAGAGCTAGCAAGAGAGGGACCACAAGCAGGGGGAGTGGGAGAGGAAGAAGCAGGCTCGTAGTGGAGGAGCCTGATGTGGGGCTCGATCCCATAACGCCGGGATCACACCCTGAGCCAAAGGCAGATGCTTAACCGCTGTGCCACCCAGGCGCCCCTCCATCAGATTTTTCTTAAGAGAGGAATTGTTAGCAAGAGTAGGTGAAGCATGGTCACTTCTGACTGTAAATTACGTGGCACCTCCACTCGGCCCTTATAAGGAAATTACCAAAAATCTTCACAGTGTTATTTGAGATGCTTTGTTGCAAGTAACAAACTCAGTAAGGATTGCTCCTGCTCTCTGCTATTGCCGCTACGGTATTTAACTTGCCTGAGGGACCCTAAGAAAGCCTCTAGACACTAGTCTATTGTGCAGAATGTGAGCACGATGTAGAAAGTTCTTGTTCTTTTCCTTCATGACAAGTTGACACACCGTGCATTTGCCATGTCTCACAACTTCCGCTCAATGCATTGACAAGTACTGAGGGCTGTTGCTGAACCCAGCAAATATGGAGGAAAGGAAATCCATGATTTGGGCTTCAATCCTCTGTGGGAATACACGGCCTGTAGCCACATGAGTGTCTCGGGCTTTGTGAGGACAGGCAGGAAGCACGAGACCTGGTCCCTGGAGTGGAGATATGAACAGAGAAGGCACCAGGATAGTCATGCAAGGGGGTCCATTGTGGTTAATGCCCCAAAGGGGGGTGCAGTCTGGCCGTGCTACAGACGGAGAGGGCAGTGGGCAGCCTGGAGAGGGTGAGGAGAAAGGCTGCCCAGAGGAAGGGAGACAGCTTCACTGAGAAGAATGAGCGGTTTGCAGAGTGAGGTTTCAGGGGAGGGTAGAATGCATTTCAAGCAGACAACTGGAATGGCTCAAAGCAGGACAGTCTGGAACAGTCGACTGTCTTAAGACAGCCATCGTAAGATTTAAAGATAATGTTTTATTTGTTTTCACAGTCACTGTGTGCAACATAAATCCATCATGTTACTCTTATAACAGGCCTTAGGAATGATATCAGTATTTTTAATATAATAAGAGCTCCTACAAATCAATAAGAAAAACTGTGAGAGCCTGGGTGTTTCACAGAATAATCGACAAGACAGGGTCATAGAAATGAAGTAAGGGTAGGTGAGTTTCTGAGGTGACTTCCTAGATTCAACTGATAAACCCGAAAGTTAAATCAAGTGGGGGATAACTATTTTCTGGCTTTTATTATCTCTTCCAAAAATACAAATGGTAAAAGCAACACAGCCAATGAAAGTTTGCAACATGCGTCGTTCATTATCCCCAAAGTCACACTGGTTAAATTTCTCAATCTCGCCAAGATAACTCGAAAAGCAAAAATTAAACACTGGCATAGGAAGAAATTTCTTTAACACTAAGAATGATAAGCTTGTTTACATGTTTCTCGAACTTTAGTTTCTATCAAATTCATTAATTAATAAAGAACAAGGCTTTGTGAGGACTAATAATTAGTTCTAGGCAATGTGTCATTTTCATAGTTTTTCAAGCAAATTGGACTTCTGTCCCTTCTCAGATAAGAACACTAATATGTTTTCTGGTTTATTTTAACCAGTTCCATTGAGTGAAAGGAACACAGAAACAAGAATAAAATTCATCTTCTCTATGGGAAGTACATCTGCTTGTTGCTAATGGGGCTGCTATCACATGTTGGTGTCAGGAAAGAATGAAGCCCTTCTCTGGCTTGGGCTGAGCTCAGGCTGGTCCTGGTCACCGGCACACACAGAGGCAGCCACCAGCGTCCCGCCCCCTCACACCAACTCACCCACACAGACAGACCTGCCAGGTGTGCAGGGCTCATGCTCTCTTTCTCGGTGCACTGTAGAGGGCTTGCTCGCTGTACAGAGAGCATGCGGTAGATGGAACGAGCAGTCACTGACACCCATTCCCCCTCCCTGGGTTCACCGCGGAAACCAGGCCTAGCACATGATGTGTGTTGGCCAAAGAAAATTGGGCTAAAGAAACACCCATCATATTTGGACGGAAGTTTTACGAGTGATTTTGGGCTTTGTCATAATCTGTTTCCCTTTGGCCTGGGCCCAGAAGGTAACTGGTGTGATTGCCCCGGTTCTCTTAGAGAAGACAACCTTGATGAAGGGCAGAGCTCCCAGCCAGTGCACAGCAGCAAGCAGTGGGAGTAGGACAGAAAGCTCCAGTGAGGTTTGGGACTGCTTGTTAGTGCAGCATAACCAAGCCTCGTCCAACTAGTATGCTGGGCAGGGAAAAGGACTTTTGGAGGCTCAAATGACCGCTACCCATACGAACAGGTCCCTGGGTAATAGTCTGGTTACTAGGTCTCTGAGTCCCACTCAGTGCTTGAACACTTGAAACAAGCCTCTCATAGTGGTGCTTTGTTGAGATGGTCCTTGCTCCTCTGCACTCAGTCTTCACGGAATCCAGCATGTTCTCTCCCAGCCCCACCCACGCCTCTGGTCTCATCACCTTCCCTTCATCTCATTCCATGTGCCTTCTCCTCCTTAAACCTGGGAAATTTTGAAGCCCCGGGGGAGGTAGTAGGAAGCTCTGCTCACGTTTTCCCCAAACATTCTCTCTGCTGGAGCCTTCTGTATTTCCCGAAGGGATCAGGTTTTGGAAGCAGATACCAGGCAAGCAATATTTCTCTGCTTTAGCCCTGTCACAACTACCCCCCCCCCCCGCCCGGAGATAATGAGCACAGAGACAGAACTAAGCTACAAAGCAGGGGACAAATACCATGTTGCTTAATCCTTCACAATTGTTGTTCTGCCGTGGAGTTTCGAAACTTCTTATTTGGAAAAACACCTATGGTGTGTCACTTAAAGTAACCTCAATTGTGACACACCTTTCTTCTTTGACATTGATTTTTGTTATTAAGTCCTAGCCTTGACCTTCTAGGCCAATTCTGATGGGGGAAAAAAGGGAGTGACCATGACAGGACATACATCTACTCACCCAACAATGGATCAAAAATGGGATAAGTCATATTTCTCGAATGCTATGCAGATTCTTTTTGATGACAAATTTCTTTTTTTTTTTTAAAGATTTTATTTCTTTATTTGACAGGGAGAGAGACAGACAGCGAGAGAAGGAACACAAGCAGGGGGAGTGGGAGAGGAAGAAGCAGGCTCCCAGCAGAGGAGCCTGATATGGGGCTCGATCCCAGAACGCTGGGATCATGCCCTGAGCGGAAGGCAGACACTTAATGACTGAGCCATCCAGGCGCCCCATGATGACAAGTTTCATTAAAAAAAAAAAAAACCCAACTTTATTAAAGAACAACTTATTTTAGTTGCATACTTTCTGCCCTTGAGGCATTGTAAATATGAAAGTACAGAAGCAAACATATCACAACATGAACAAATATCACGCTGCCAAATGAACAGCTCAGAAAAGTGTGAACTCCCTGAGACGGAATCACACCTACGAGCTCACTGTCACGTACTGTGCGCAGTGACCAGCACGTAGTACACACTCAGTAAACGGCTGTTGAGTGAGTGAGTCAATAAGAACTTCAGTGAGTGAGCAGAAGGGAGAGAACACTCGCAGTTGGACTCTTGTGCGAAGATTTCCTAGGAGAGCATGGATTCCACATGATCTTTCAAGGCAAGGAGGAGAAAACAAATTAAAGTCGACTCCATCTTTTCCTCACATTTTATTTTATTTTTTAAAAAGATTTTATTTATTTATTTGTCAGAGAGAGAGTGAGAGCACAAGCAGGGGGAACGGTAGACAGAGCGAGAAGCAGGCTCCCCACTGAACAAGGAGCCCGATGGGGGACTTGATCCCAGGATCCTGGGATCGTGACCTGAGCCAAAGGCAGACGCTTAACTGACTGAGCCACCCAGCCGTCCCTTTTCCTCACATTTTAATCAGTTTATTAAACATGGCGATTGTCATACATTTCTGGTGTATTTATGTACATGTGTTTGGGGCCAAAATATAAGCCCCATTCATTCAAAGTTCTAAGGATGACTACACCTGAACTTAGCTTTGCGCATGCCCGCTCTCTGTCCCTTTCTCCATCAGAATCACCACCAGATAAGGCCATTTGATGATGGCAAGATGAAACTACGGAATTATGTCTTTAATTTTGGGTTGGTTCACTGAGAACAATTTTTATACGTTTCCTTCATGGCCAAAGAGGAGTTTATTTGGCTAAATCACATATATGTAAAAGTTTTATAAAAGAAACTCACTTAAAAATCTTCTTGTTATGAAATCCAACAACCTTTTGGGAACAACAGAAACATAATGTGCCGTGTGTGTGTGTTGTGAGTGTGCGTGTGTGTGCACGGACCCAGACGCACATACGTCTGCAAGACTAGAAAACCTCACTGTTTAAGAGAAAATGTTTTTTTAATTTGCTCTCCTAGGTGGTGGGCCAGGCTAGAACTTCACTTCTTTTCTATCTTGCCGTGCTTTATAAGAAGAAAGTCATGACCGTCAGTTTTGCTTCTTTATTCCATATTTTTTGTGTGACCTATTTGAGCTCAATTTTGTTTAAAGTCAGATATTCAAAATTTTTTTGGAAAATGCCATAATGCACGATCAGCATACAGGATTCAAAGCCACCATGGCTTTATATTTTCTGCAAGGGGTGATAGAAATTTCACCAACTCTTTTAGCAACACTGAAAATTTGGCCTTACACTTGTGGCACTTGTCACATGATACTTTAAATAATCTTCCAAATGTCAGCTGTAATGCTATCTCTCCCTGCTAAGACAATGGATGGGCCTAAAATTAGATAGCAAAAGACAGCTGGGTCTATCAGAGGTTCTCTGAGGAAGATGCCAGAAAATCTTGATTAATACCACCGTTCCCTCTGGAATTAATTTTCAGTTGTGCCATCAGGTGTGTTGATGGAAAGCGGTCATACAGCTCTAGTAATTGCCTTGGATTCCTGCGCTATCCTTCATCAGGGCCTTTAATGAAGTCTGAGCTGTAGCCCCGTGGATGCCAGACTGGAATGCAGGGAGGCTGAAAGCTGACACCAGTTCAGCGGAGCAAAGGGCCATGCGCTAAGGTTGTCTCCATGACAACCTGAGGATTTTCCTGGTGATGCATTTACACTGCAGGTTAAAGTTCTGTGCAATCAACAGCTGTTGTAAAAACAGTGCATTAAATATGTTCAGGAGAGCAAAATGTGCATTCTTCTCCGTGGCATTTCATCTGGGGAAATTCTGAAAATGCAAAATGTATGTAAAACAAAATTACCAAAGGGGGGATATTTCCTTTGACAAATCTACTTAATTCTTGTTTTTGAAAGGAAGTATGAGAAACTCACTGCTGATCCTTTTTTCCTGGCATTTATTTCTCTGTAAATGATCTTTTCATACTAAAATATCCAAACTCTCACCCTGATCCGTCTGTGCTGACCAGTGTATCTGCAGTAAGTCACTGGGCAAATAACTTGGAAAGCAAAGCAATATACGAGCCCCGTGACAGAAATCGTTTGTTATGCTTCTTATTTGTCTTTGCTCTTTTCTACTCAAGGTCTTTTAGTTTTTCATGCTAGGTAATTATTCTGACAGGTATTTGAAAAAAGAAACAGAATTTGTCAACTGGTCAAAAAATATATTGATATTAATAGAAAACTCTGTTTGCTTTTTGCAAACCCTTTGTCCCCAGGTTAAGGGGATGGATTTGCAGGAGGTAAACTGACCTTCATTCAGAGTGATCAACTTCGTGGCAACATGTAGAACAGACCGACCAACCATCCCAGTTTGCCCTGGGTTGGGGGTTTTTCTGAGACATTGGAATTTCGCTGCTAAAATCAAGGAGGTTTGGGGCAACCCAGGACTAGTCGGTCACTCTGACATTCCAAAACATTGGCCAGCATCTGTTACTATGCCAGGCTCTGTATTAAGGGATGCAAAGTCAAATAGTCCTTGGTGTTATACGCAACTAATGAATCATCGAACTTTACATCGGAAACCGGGGATGTACTGTATGGTGACTAACATAATATAATAAAAAATCATTAAAAAAATAGTCCTTGGTCTATTCCCATCTCCCTCAGTAATTTAGTAGAAAAAGGCAGGAAATCAGTTTTGGCTGTCTACCTCAGTGTGCTCATATCTCTAATAAGAGATGATGAAATATGCACCTTCATTTATGGGAGTCATGAACCAAGGCACTCTCAGGTACATATATGTTGGGACCACTTTCTGTCTGAGGCTGACAGCTTGGTTGTATTGAAGTGAGCATCTGTTGACCGCCTCCTGATTTCCTCTGTCTCTGTCAGGGTAGAGGCTAACATTGACCAGGCTAACATTAACTCCTCTTGGAGTCTGCAATGGAGAATGCAAAGTCCATCTATCTTGGCCAAATCACGACAGACCCAGTAAAACCAATCCTGTGGCATTTTGTTTACTCTCTTCTTTCCGTGTTGGGATTGAGCAGAGGAAAAAGAAATCTTTAAACTCTCTAGTCACAGAGAATATTTGCTGGGAATATTTTTCTAAGTCAAATGAACCAAGATGTATTTGTTGCCCCGCTACTTTGTCTGACGTAGGATTGGGAAATTCAAAGACACATATTCTCCCTTTCCTTGAAAGCAAGTGCCATAAAATTGGTTTACTCCCACTGTTTCTGAGTAGGGAAAGGAAGCAGTTAGCAATGCTTCTAAAACACTCTCAAAAATTAAAATGGCGGCCAAAGGAATGCACACCTTCCATTGTACTCCACCCGCTACGATTTTAAGAAGAAAATCCTGGCTGAATTCCCCAGCACGGTATTCCAATGGTCAGAATGGAATTCCTTGGTCAACCACACGGAGTAGAAACTCCACACATGAATATTCATTCATTCACTCATTCACCAGGTATTTATTGAGTGCCCAGTGCTTGGCAGGCAATAATCTAGAGCAGTGAGGGGAAAAAAAACAAGACAAAGATTCTTGCCCTTCTGCAGCTTATAGCCTAGTGAGGAAGAATAAATTAAAAGTCTATCAACACACAAGCATAAATATTTTCTCATAAATAAACGCTTTAGACTAGGATTATTATAACTTCCTCATTTCAAACAACTTCTTCAGATGAGTTGACAGATGAGTTTCCCCTCAAATTCTAAATTATGGTATCTTGACTAATATTCTAGATAGATGTTTATTTTCCAGAAAGTTATAATATACATAATATGAGAATAAAACTCGCAAGAACTGACCTATTAAGAACTGACCTATTAAGAACTGACCTATTACAACCTGACTAAGGTTATTATGCATGTGAGCCCAATGTGGAGCTTATTCCAGTAGAGTTTATTTTTTTTTATTTTTTTATTTTTTTCCAGTAGAGTTTATTATAGGAGAAATTAAAATTCACCATTTTCTTAGCTAAATAAGCTAATGTTAGCAAGGTGACAGACTGAACTACTCACGTGCATTGTGGAATTCTGGAACAGAGATTTTTGCAGGTCGCTTGGCCCTGATGTGATCGTTTCACTTAGTCTTGAAGGTGGTTGAGAGGGATTGCTTTTTGGAAATGAGTTCATCTGTGACTAGATCGAGCATATACCACCCAAGGGCCACAGAATTGGATGGTTTTGAGGACTCACGTTCTTGATGGACATAGGAGTCCCAATGAGGAAGTGTTCTTCACTTTTCATTCATTTGAATCTCGTGGTTGTGCTGAGCACAAACTTACGGTAAGTGTGTTTTTCTTTTCGGCCTCCATATCTTTAAACCAGATTTCACAAATCGCCCCATGATATCCAACGTACCGCTCAAATTATTTTTCCACATGTCTTGGTAGTTTTCCAAAAGATCGACCCGAAACCTGAGCGTGTGGAAAGCATTAATTAATATGAATAAACTAATGGATCTTGAGGATAAGTGACTGTATTTAATACCAGATTCTCTGAATGAAAGCTACTACAATGCTTTGTTTATGACAAATGCTGTTTTTTGGAATATGCGTATGAAGAAAGGTAAGGGATAATTTGAATAAACACCACATTCCACATTCAGTACTGTCAAATATTCTGCAAGAATCTTTTCCATTTGTAGCATGGGTAGGTGATAAGAATTTTCTTACTTTAAAACAAAACTTCATTGTCAAGAGAATTCTATTTTGTTTTTTTCCATAGGCAAAAAAAGAATGGTTAAATGTCCTTTATGAAATAGAAGCAGCTATTTTGAGAAAAGAAGAGCTACATCTCCTATATTCTTAGGAAGACTATGATAAAAATTTAACTCCTTAAAAAGAAAATCATGTTGGGAGGACAGCCATGAAATTGAACTGAATGGACACCAGCGAAAATATCTTCTCCTAGGCTACCTCCTCCTAAGAATGCAATAGGGTTTAAGCATCTGAAAAACTTAAAGGATTTCCACATATAGCTAATGTTACTAGAGGTCTTGTGCAAGTAAAGAGGGCTTTGGCCTTCTTTTGGGGCTTCGGTTTGGGTCTAAAATCTGTTTTTAGAAGATAGGAATAAATATTTTTAAAAACCAGTTGCTGGATTTGGAAGGGCAGGGACGGAACACGAAACCCGGGACTGAGAAACCCCTGTGTGTCCTAAAACTACCCTGCTGGACCAGTTTCAGTGTGGAAAGGGACCTCCAGACGTGGCGTCTCCAATTGCACCCCTTGGGAAGATGTGAATAGACTTTGCCTCACAACAGAATTGAGATCGTTGTGGGCTTGAGAGCAAGAGATGGGACTTCTCGAACTGGATTTCTCATTAGTTCACTGGCTTGGTTTCTTTAGGAAAATTATTTAACTTATCTAGGAGTCTGTTTTCTCACTTGGAAAAGTGAGAGCCTGAGTCCTGCTCACTTCCAGTACTGTGTTCTACACAGGCAGGCCAGGAGCATCCATTTCTGGGAGGTTCCAGCTGCCTGCACTTGGCACAGAGTGCATTCTGCCAGCTTCTAAGAGAGAAGCTCCTCCACTGTCCGTGAATCCTTTCAAAGTGGTAAAGCAGTAGCATATGGGAGTGCTATTGGATACCTTTCTGATGATAGATTTAGTACCTTTCTTAATGGGGGGTTCCAATGAGCCTTTAAAAGGAGGCCTGAGAAAGCAAGCTTGAAAAGAACATATGCTGTTTTCTCAAAACCTAATTTTTCCTAAACTATAAACCTTTTCTGATGGATTAATTTCGCCTATGTAGCAGCTTGTTGATTTGAAACATACACAATTGGCCCCTTAATGTCTAATTTGCTCAAGAATTTTTGGATGTAAGTTTTCATAAGTTTCCAGGAAGCTACCTTGTAGTATAGCCAGTTTCCCAGAACCTAAAACAAATTAGATTAATCATGCTAGAAACTAAATAAAAGTGCCTTGTTGGGGCCTGTTTGGGCAAGCCCTAATACTCTCTCCCGTTGGCCAAGAGGAAAAGATCATCTGGGAGGGCTCGGCTGCCGCCCACCCTGCACCAGAACAGCGATGTGACTCTGCGAGCCTCAGAGCGGCTGCATTTCGGATCGCTCTCCAAGTGTCCAATCAGACGCCGGAATCCTGTTCTCCTGCAGGAGAAGACAACACGCATGGTGTCCAAAGATTTTTATTTACAGGGAAGTGTGGTTTTTGAGCGCTTGAGCTCAGGACTACCAAGGCTTTGTTGCCTTTAACGGTCATCCAGCAGAACTATCTGTCCTTTTTTGCCGATTTGCGGGGTATCTTTCCCACGCATCCTCCCGCTCCGCACTTCTGTAATACACGGGCTTCTCTGCGCGTCTGGGGGTCTTCACAAGTCCCGGAGAATCGCGGACCTGACACTTGATGTGTTGTTGCTGTGGCTTTCTCTTAGAGCTGCACAAACTCTTCCCTAGTCTGGCGGAGCCGCTGCAGGAACTCCGCGCTCCCATGTGCTCCTCCTCGAGGGCTCTGGGCGCACACGCACCCAGCCCCCTGCTGCAGGGTTGATCCCCAGACGGGGTCGATGCCCAGGCACTGCCATTTGTACTCCCCCCTGCCCTCACCAGCACTCGGGAACTGAAAATATTTACTTTGTGTTGGCTCGACAAAACCCAGTAAATAGCAACCTTTGCAGCCCCGGAACACACGCCAAAGGAGTGGAGGGAGGAGGGTCCGAAGAGCCCCAGTGATGCTTACGTGGACGGGTGGGGGGTTTGCTGAGCTGGCAATACAAAACCCAGAGGCAGTCAAGCTTCAGGTTTGTTTTGCCTCTGAAGGCAGTATTTACTGACCAGGGCTTTGGACCCCGAATAAAAGTATCATTGGCACCCCCGTTTCCATTGCTAAATCTCTTTTGGGAAACGTAGCTGAAAAGAGTTTTCCGATCATTTTCTCTGAGTCGATTATGGGATGGCTCATTCACTCAAGGAGTCATTTCATAACTTTTTACCGAACTACTACCATTTTCTAGCTTTTATTCTGGGTGCTGGAGATTCAACAATGAACAGGAAGAGGCTCCAAACTCAAGAAAGCAAGTCAATAGGATCATTCCAAATTGAGACTTCTGAAAGAAACAAACTAGGGGATTTGATAGACTGTAATTGTGGACACTTGGTGATAGGTGATCAGCGTGGGCTTTCCTGAGATGCCAATGTTTGATAGAAGACTGAAGGAAAAGAGGCAAGCATGTGAAATCTGGTAGGCTCAGGTTTTT
Organism: Ailuropoda melanoleuca; assembly: GCF_002007445.2. Taxonomy (NCBI): domain Eukaryota; kingdom Metazoa; phylum Chordata; class Mammalia; order Carnivora; family Ursidae; genus Ailuropoda; species Ailuropoda melanoleuca. Next base: position 38,903,447 of record NC_048234.1, read on the forward strand.
TTTTTTTTTAAGATTTCATTTATTTATTCGACAGAGATAGAGACAGCCAGTGAGAGAGGGAACACAAGCAGGGGGAGTGGGAGAGGAAGAAGCAGGCTCCTAGCAGAAGAGCCTGATGTGGGGCACAATCCCATAACGCCGGAACCCAGGCCCTGAGCCGAAGGCAGACGCTTAACGGCTGTGCCACCCAGGAGCCCCCCTGGTAGGCTCAGGTTTTAAGGCAGAGGGTAGAATGAATGCCTCTTGGGGCAGGAATGAGCTTCATACGATCGAAGAACTGGTGAAGTGTTAGAGTCCAGTGGCCAAGTGAATGAAAAGAATGAAGCCGAAGATAGGTATCATTATCTCACTATTGTATTTTTCAAGCTGCTGACCCTCCCTACCGTCACCTCGCTTGTTTATTCTTGTATGCGCTGCTGAACCCATTTAATCACCAGGAACATTTTACTGGTGCTTGATGTCAGCGCATGAATTTCTTGAAGTTACGTAGAAGCCAAGAGAAGTGCTGTTAACATCTTCCAAAGACGTAGTGAAATGTGCAGCTCAGGAGACTTGGCAACGCTCTGGCACATGGCCAGAGAGCCACCCGCTCTGAATTCTAGGTAATTACATTGTATATTTCTTTGGAATCCCAGTCTTACAGAACTCCAAGTCATCAGTGTGCTGGGACCCTCCAAGTGAGTCAAGAGTCAATGTAAATTGAGTTGACAGGTGGCATCCCACAAGATGGCAAGCGTAGGGTTAGAGTCTGCTAGACATGGATGGGAGCTCTGCCTCTGCCCCCTCTCCCTGTGTCCTTGGGAAAGTGACTCGCCTTCCTAAGACTCAGCTTAATGTCAGTTAAATGGAGGTTGTAACACCCAGTTCCAAGTATAGATACCATGAGATAACATTTAAAAAAAAAAAAATCCCAGCGTATTTTTTAAAACTCCCTGGTAACTCTTACAACTCAGTAAGTGAATAGAATCTGATTAAATTATAATTACATGCAAATGAAGGACCCAAATGGTGGCTTCTGGTTCGAGCCCTTGTCACTTGTGTTGACTAATTTTAAAAAGCGTGGTGTGGTATGTGGGGAAGATGAGCAAAAACGCTCTGAGAGCCTTTCAAGGAGAATCACAGTTCGACAAGAGACCAGCTTCTGCCTCCCAAGGGTGAAGTTGGCTGGGAAAATGGGGACACAGGCAGATACAGCTGGCTCAGGTAGGGGCGCCAGGTACCCTGCAAGTCTCATGAATTTTGTCTCCCGGTCTCCACCTGTCTCCAGCAGCGTTTGCTGGCACGGTCATGCCTGCTGTGATTTCATCCTGGGGGCTCCTTATAGATTCCTTCTGGCTGCTGGTATTATCCATCACTGGAGGACCACACTGACAAATGCTGGTAATTTTGTTAACCTTGGGTTCCCCAGGTCAGTTTCTTCTTTTGTGAAATGAGTTACATGCTAGAAAGGATCACTTTGGTTTCTTCAAATTCTAACAGCAAACACTTCTAGGAGTGTAATATCTTCAGGTACAACTTGCTGTTGTATGTAAGGAAATAAGGAAGCCCAGAGAACCTAGTTAATTTCTCCTGTGTTTCTTGAGTCAGCCAGCAGGAAATGGGTTCTCTTTGGATTAAGAGATCAGGGAATCTTCTTGTCTTAGAGGCTTTGAAACATCAGCAGGACTATTATGCTTATTTAACCTCTTAACGTAGAATTAGTTATTAAAAATTAAAAATAGAAAAATGAAAAATTATCTGAGAAAAGAAATAACAAGAGAGGAATATTTTTATAACAGAAATTTGTCAAGCAACAATAAAAAGATTCTTCATAGCTATGAATGGTGACATGTTAACCAGACTTATCGTGGTGATTATTTCACAATATATAAGATAACCAATCACTGTGTTGTACACCTGAAACTACTACAATGTTTATGTCCATTATACCTCAAGTTTTAAAAAAGACACAATGAGGAACAATGACTCTTTGTATCTTTCTGTTCCAATGCACATGGTTACCATTACAGCAAGTTTTAAGTAATTTTTGTCATCTTGTAGGACACACTCCTTGCCTTAATTGTTCTTGAATATTTTCACTCCAATGTGTGTATTTTATGTCAAGTTCCATGAAAAATGCTGCTAGGATTTTTAAAAGAAATATATTAATTTACTAGATGAATTTACGAAGGCTTTACATCTTTATGATGTTAGTTTATTCTGTAGGGACCTGAAAAGTCTTTTCATCAATTTTGGTACATAGTAGCATTTTAACATTTCTTTATATTTTTCAATAAAGATATTGCTAAGTATTTTGTATGCTTACGTAACTTTGTAAATTAGGCTGTCATTGTATCTTCCAACTGGTTATCTCTATATATGAATTAATGCTATTAATTTTTAAAATTAATGTATATTAATTTTGTGGTTGTTCACCTTACTGAATATATATTAGTAACATACATTAGTATATATATGAGATATATGCTTATATATACAGATGTATATATTTATGTGAACATATATCAGAATCTACAACATATAAACAGCTTTCACAAATCAATAAGCAAACATGTAAAACCCAGTGGAAAATCCAACAAAGGATAAAAGCAATGAGTTTACAAAATAGGAAAACCAAATAGCTGATAAACATATGAAAAATTGTTTTACTTCACCAGTGACCAAAGAAATAATATTGTATATGCCAATGTGAGAAAGGAGATATCACTTGGTAACAATATGGTCTACAAAGCAGATACTGGCAAGAATGGGGTCAAGGGGGAGCCTCACATTCCTCACGTGACTCTAAGTGTGTGTGACCGCTTTGGAAAGCAATTTGGCAATATCTGGAATACTCAGTGTATACACTTCCTTCCCAGCCCCACCAAGCAATTCTACTTCTAGTTATATTTCTTAAAGAAACTTTGGCATCAAGGAGACATGGTATCAAAATACCATGGTATCAAAATACCATGTTTAGTGAAACATGGTATGTGATAGTGAAATCTCTCAANACAATCCCATAACGCCGGAACCCAGGCCCTGAGCCGAAGGCAGACGCTTAACGGCTGTGCCACCCAGGAGCCCCCCTGGTAGGCTCAGGTTTTAAGGCAGAGGGTAGAATGAATGCCTCTTGGGGCAGGAATGAGCTTCATACGATCGAAGAACTGGTGAAGTGTTAGAGTCCAGTGGCCAAGTGAATGAAAAGAATGAAGCCGAAGATAGGTATCATTATCTCACTATTGTATTTTTCAAGCTGCTGACCCTCCCTACCGTCACCTCGCTTGTTTATTCTTGTATGCGCTGCTGAACCCATTTAATCACCAGGAACATTTTACTGGTGCTTGATGTCAGCGCATGAATTTCTTGAAGTTACGTAGAAGCCAAGAGAAGTGCTGTTAACATCTTCCAAAGACGTAGTGAAATGTGCAGCTCAGGAGACTTGGCAACGCTCTGGCACATGGCCAGAGAGCCACCCGCTCTGAATTCTAGGTAATTACATTGTATATTTCTTTGGAATCCCAGTCTTACAGAACTCCAAGTCATCAGTGTGCTGGGACCCTCCAAGTGAGTCAAGAGTCAATGTAAATTGAGTTGACAGGTGGCATCCCACAAGATGGCAAGCGTAGGGTTAGAGTCTGCTAGACATGGATGGGAGCTCTGCCTCTGCCCCCTCTCCCTGTGTCCTTGGGAAAGTGACTCGCCTTCCTAAGACTCAGCTTAATGTCAGTTAAATGGAGGTTGTAACACCCAGTTCCAAGTATAGATACCATGAGATAACATTTAAAAAAAAAAAAATCCCAGCGTATTTTTTAAAACTCCCTGGTAACTCTTACAACTCAGTAAGTGAATAGAATCTGATTAAATTATAATTACATGCAAATGAAGGACCCAAATGGTGGCTTCTGGTTCGAGCCCTTGTCACTTGTGTTGACTAATTTTAAAAAGCGTGGTGTGGTATGTGGGGAAGATGAGCAAAAACGCTCTGAGAGCCTTTCAAGGAGAATCACAGTTCGACAAGAGACCAGCTTCTGCCTCCCAAGGGTGAAGTTGGCTGGGAAAATGGGGACACAGGCAGATACAGCTGGCTCAGGTAGGGGCGCCAGGTACCCTGCAAGTCTCATGAATTTTGTCTCCCGGTCTCCACCTGTCTCCAGCAGCGTTTGCTGGCACGGTCATGCCTGCTGTGATTTCATCCTGGGGGCTCCTTATAGATTCCTTCTGGCTGCTGGTATTATCCATCACTGGAGGACCACACTGACAAATGCTGGTAATTTTGTTAACCTTGGGTTCCCCAGGTCAGTTTCTTCTTTTGTGAAATGAGTTACATGCTAGAAAGGATCACTTTGGTTTCTTCAAATTCTAACAGCAAACACTTCTAGGAGTGTAATATCTTCAGGTACAACTTGCTGTTGTATGTAAGGAAATAAGGAAGCCCAGAGAACCTAGTTAATTTCTCCTGTGTTTCTTGAGTCAGCCAGCAGGAAATGGGTTCTCTTTGGATTAAGAGATCAGGGAATCTTCTTGTCTTAGAGGCTTTGAAACATCAGCAGGACTATTATGCTTATTTAACCTCTTAACATAGAATTAGTTATTAAAAATTAAAAATAGAAAAATGAAAAATTATCTGAGAAAAGAAATAACAAGAGAGGAATATTTTTATAACAGAAATTTGTCAAGCAACAATAAAAAGATTCTTCATAGCTATGAATGGTGACATGTTAACCAGACTTATCGTGGTGATTATTTCACAATATATAAGATAACCAATCACTGTGTTGTACACCTGAAACTACTACAATGTTTATGTCAATTATACCTCAAGTTTTAAAAAAGACACAATGAGGAACAATGACTCTTTGTATCTTTCTGTTCCAATGCACATGGTTACCATTACAGCAAGTTTTAAGTAATTTTTGTCATCTTGTAGGACACACTCCTTGCCTTAATTGTTCTTGAATATTTTCACTCCAATGTGTGTATTTTATGTCAAGTTCCATGAAAAATGCTGCTAGGATTTTTAAAAGAAATATATTAATTTACTAGATGAATTTACGAAGGCTTTACATCTTTATGATGTTAGTTTATTCTGTAGGGACCTGAAAAGTCTTTTCATCAATTTTGGTACATAGTAGCATTTTAACATTTCTTTATATTTTTCAATAAAGATATTGCTAAGTATTTTGTATGCTTACGTAACTTTGTAAATTAGGCTGTCATTGTATCTTCCAACTGGTTATCTCTATATATGAATTAATGCTATTAATTTTTAAAATTAATGTATATTAATTTTGTGGTTGTTCACCTTACTGAATATATATTAGTAACATACATTAGTATATATATGAGATATATGCTTATATATACAGATGTATATATTTATGTGAACATATATCAGAATCTACAACATATAAACAGCTTTCACAAATCAATAAGCAAACATGTAAAACCCAGTGGAAAATCCAACAAAGGATAAAAGCAATGAGTTTACAAAATAGGAAAACCAAATAGCCAATAAACATATGAAAAATTGTTTTACTTCACCAGTGACCAAAGAAATAATATTGTATATGCCAGTGTGAGAAAGGAGATATCACTTGGTAACAATATGGTCTACAAAGCAGATACTGGCAAGAATGGGGTCAAGGGGGAGCCTCACATTCCTCACGTGACTCTAAGTGTGTGCGACCGCTTTGGAAAGCAATTTGGCAATATCTGGAATACTCAGTGTATACACTTCCTTCCCAGCCCCACCAAGCAATTCTACTTCTAGTTATATTTCTTAAAGAAACTTTGGCATCAAGGAGACATGGTATCAAAATACCATGGTATCAAAATACCATGTTTAGTGAAACATGGTATGTGATAGTGAAATCTCTCAAAAATCCAAATGTCCATCAATACTCACCGTCATGGGTGACTAAATTATGATATATGATGGGATACTGTATGGACACCAAAATGAACGAATTCGATTTATAAATTTGCCCCTCAAAGAACAACGCTGAATAAAAAGCAAATAACAGAATCTTAGATACAGAATGATGTAGTTTGTATACATTGAAAAAGCCCCAAACGATGCTATTCTTGGACCCAGAGACACAGAGTAACAATGCGGCTGGAGGAAGGACACAGGAAGTCATGATAGGGACCCGCCTCCAGCAGGGAGGGAGGGAGGGATGAAGGGAAGGGAACTGGAATAGAGAGGCAGATAAAAAAGACAGAGACTTCAGCTGTAATAGTCTCATTTCTCTCATTAAAAATAAATCAAAGCCCAAATGACAATACGCTATGCAATAGCGTATGCAGACGTTTGCTTATTATTCCCTGAACCTCTCTGACTTTTTAAAACGTAAAAACAAAGAAGCAGCACTGGCCTGTGCTAAGTAGCAGGCTCCCTCTGCAGCACCCCTTGCCCGTTTCATGTGCAGGTCACCTGTCTGTACACATCTGACCTTTTCCTCTCCCCGATCTGTCACCTGCCCTATTTACCGCCCACTTAGCACCTATCACTGTCAGGAAGCATCCCTTTTGCTTACCTTCTAATTATCTGTCCGCCAGCCTTTCCATTAGAACAGAGCTGTAGGAAGGCAAGTCCTAGGCTACCTTCTCCCCTGCGCTGTGTTAAGCTGGCGAGCAGCGCCAGGCTCACAGTAAGGACACATCTGTTGAATGAACGCTGTAGTGCAAAGCAAAGAGCTATGTGTTTCTTCTATCAGCTACCTGCACCATTTCTCAGCGTCCTTTCAAGGGTCAAAATGAAAAAGTTTTCTGTTTTCAGAAAGGAATAAAAATGAGGTTGTACTCTCTTCTTTAACTTTTGTATTACTGAATTTTTCCAACTCAGGAAAAAGGTCTTGGAAAATTACACTAAGACATAGCTCCAAATTACTTTCCTTGACCTCTTTCCCCAACCAGGGTCTCCTTCATATGGTGGAGGCCTGCTCTGCCCAGCAGGTCCCGGAAGATTCCGTAGGTCACTCAAGGAGTCTATTTCTTAAAAATCCCCAGTAACCCAGCTGTTCTTGGAATATTTAAAAAACATATTAAAATAAAATAGCGGGTGGAGTGGGAGAAAGGCGTAAAGGGGGTAAAAAGGCGCAAACTTCCAATTATAAAATGACTAAGTCCTGGGGATGTAACATACAGCACGCTAATTATAGCTAATACTATTGTAATTGCATATTTCAAAGTTGCTAAGAGAGTAGCTCTTAAAATTTCTCTCAATGAGACAAAAAAATTGTGACTATGTGGGGTGATGAATATTAACTAATCATTGTGGTGATCATTTTACAACATATGCCAAGTTCCAATCATTATCTTGTACACCTGAAAGTGATACAATGTTACATGTCAGTTGTGTCTCGATTTAAGAAATAAAAAGAAATAAGAAACATATTTTTAAAAGCGTAATACTGTGATTTTTATCACATAAAAATAGAAACCACATATTTGCTCAAAATCGGTTTTATTAATCCGTTTGCCTTTATATTGTTTCTGTTATTCCTTATTATGTTAGGTGGACACTCCTCGGTTTTTCTATTTACATTCGCATTTTTAAAATCACATTTAAAGCAAACCATCTGTATAAAACATTGAACCATTTTTAAGAATAACATCCTTAAAAACATGAGCAAAGTCATTATAATAATGATGCTGTCACAGTATTTAACCGATTTATCTGAGTCCTCTAAGATTTGTCTCAAAACATACACTGACTAGAGCCGTATCTTTACAAACGCCAATGTTAAGGTGCTTTGCATGAGATGTAGAATTTTCTGGCCTGACCCTTTGTTTTCAGTACAAAGTTGTAAAATTGCAAGTAGAAAAAATTAGTATGTGGCTCTTTAAAACTTTCAGGCGTACAATCATCTCATTTCTATTATTGGGACCGTCGGGATGCACGTTTCTGCGAAAGATTTTTCTAGAAATCTCTTTTAGTAGGAGGGAGAACAGACCAGAGTCCACTTGCAACCTGGCCTGAGCCCCTGAGCATGAGGAAGAGGCCAGAGCAGAAGGGCCATTTGTCTTTGTTATTAGGAAATAAATCAACCTTTGTTTTCCAGGCCAAACTCAAGGAATGTCATTATTACCAAATAAATTGTGTCCTTACAAATCAATCAAGCCACCTTTCATTTAAATGTGAATCACTTTTAATTGTCTGGGCTTCAAACTTGATTCCACCCCATGGAAACAAATGATGAGAGATACAGATCATTCAAAGTCTACCTTTGGTCCAAAATTTTCTACAAAAGCAAGTTTTTAAAAAAATCTGTAGATTAGTCAACAAACTCATTCAGTATTCTCTCTTACTGAAGGGGTCATCGCAAAGCTTTCTTTGTGTCTATAAAATCAATCTGGCAAAAAGTCAAAGGCTGTCTTTCTCAGAATATGGCACGAATGACATACTAGGATTCCATGAATGAGGTGTTTATGTCTGATTACGCTTTGCATATTTTAAGATCTTGTATCCTCTGCTGATAAAAAGAAAACAGTTCCTCTTTGGAGAAACTTTCCGAAGGACTTGGAGACGGAGTGAATTGATTACTTACTTTCAACTAAATTTCAGTCTACCTTTTGCTGAGTAGGGACTTTCTAACTAAAACAACCCTAGGTTTTAAGTTCTGCTATGGGCATTTTTCATATGGCTAAAATTTCATTAGTGTATACTTACAAGAAACGTAATTTTGAACTAATGACACTGCTCAGCCCAAAGATTGCCCCATTTCCCCTCTGGTTCTCACACTGTCCTTTCTCTGTGACCTCTCTCCCACCTCTGACCTCCTCCCCAGTTTTCACCCTTGCTTTAACAATTGATTTATGATGGGCCCATGGAAAGGTCAAGCCCACTTTTATGGTTTGCTTAAAATATTTCTTTTAGAATGAACATCAGAAGTGGCCTTCAATCCCAGCTAACCAGTTTCCCCCAGACCTCAAAAGGGCTTCCTTTACTGCCTGCCCATCACTGCACCTTATTTATATCTTTTGTACTTGTGAAGAGAAACTCATTAAATAAGGCAATTTTGAAACTTTTACCAAACTGAATAACATATAAAAGATGTGTGGGATTGAGCTCCCCCTCCCCCACAATGAGAATGTCTATGAATACATATGTAACTCAGGGATAGAGAGGTGGGATGAAGAGAGGAGAAAAAGCCACTAAGAATAATTCAAAGACGAGGCTTTATTTCTTTTACGGGATCTAGTTTTCTTTGGCTGTGACGGTTTAACCTCCCTTATCACTGAAACCTGCAGATCAATTGGATACACACTCTCCCATTCATTGTCTCCATAGTAAATTTCACCCTTTTGTTGAATTCGACTTCCCGCTGTTATTTCAATATACAAAATAATTGCCAGATTTTAGGAATGCTTTTTAATGATTACTGGAAGGGACCTATTTTTTTTTTTAACATTTTGAAGATTCTGAAGATAGAAAAAGCTGAGAAAGGTAGAGGACCATTTATTTTTAAACACACACACCATCTGAAAGACCAAATAGCCAAGATTTCTGGCCTGAAAGTGAATACACAACCTTAATGCTCTAATTTGGATCTTAACATTGAACTTCGGACTGCTATGACATATTTGCCACCTTGGTGACCTTGCGTTAAATAACACCATATGATGCTTCCAAAGATGGCTTCCCGAAACTTATTGATCTCCCCCTCTTCGGTCATTAAAAATGTGATTTATTGGTCTGACATTTTTAATAGGGCAAAGCTCAGAGGTTTATTGCGATGGCTTTCCTACTTCCACGTTGCCTTTGGCTGCTACCAGGGTGCACTGACTGTCCGGATAACTATACCACCTTCTAATAAGAAGTGGTCTTTTTTTTTTTTTAACTAAATGGCAACCTCTACATATTTAAAGTGTTTTACACCTATGACATAGCAATGAATTCATTTTTCCCATTTCACCCCTCTCTTTCATGTACTGCGAGGAGCTCCCCCCTAATTAAATGCCGTCATTTCCTTAGTGTGAGGCTTGGCAGGACTCCAGAAGTGAGCAAGCTTGAACTGCGGGGTCTGCTGCCAGGAGTCTGTGTGAGCTGAGACGAAAGAGGAGGTCTCTGACCCACTGCCTTCCTCAGCCCGGGAAGGAGACGCAACCGCGAACCGGCAGCCTCTCACGCATGAAATCGCAAATCCAGCCGTCTGAGGGTCACTGACCCAGTGTATGAAAATAGGACACTTGAAGGGACTGTGTTCTGTATCCTGACTTCCTAGGCTTTGTGGTCATGCATCTTTACGAATGGGACCGAATCCGTGTGCCTACCATCAAATTGAGATTCATACTTCTGAATTCTGGCTGGTGCCCCGCAGAACTTTGGGGGGGCAGGGAGTGAGTAGAGTGTCAGCAGCAGGGGGTATTCAAATGAACCCACAATGAGGGGCTGGATTCCTGCCCTGGATTTGAACCTTCCGTCCCCCTAGAGCCATGTGGCTCCCTTTCCCCCAGTTCCTTCTAGTAATGGATGTCTGATTTGCATGTATTTTATTTGGAGAAGGACGAGGAGACATGAAGGTTTTTGGAAGAAAGAGCTATGGTTCTTTTGATCATAGTCTATTTAATCAGTCACCATACCATGACTACGGCACAAACCCAGAATATCAGCTTCACGTCTTTCCGAGGTTGTTTGGATCAGAATCTTTCCTTACACACTTGCTTCAATTGCAGGCACGGGTACACAGCCAAAGACCTGGGGGAGGCGGGGAACCGGGCACAGGTCTGTATGAGGATTCTCCCGCCAATGAGAAGCAGTTGCATTTGACATCCGCTAAGATGTGTATGTTTGAGGACAGCAGGGCTGCCCCTGAATTTTTTTGACTAATGCTTTCGAAGCAAAAAATGTGGGACCTGTACGTATTTTATGGTGGATTATAAAATGCCTCATGTGCTTTTTACCTTCCACGCTTCACTTTCTGTTTTTACTTCCTTCTGGTAAGTAAACATCAGTGGTGGCCGGGAGGAAGCAGATGCCGAGAAGGCCACCTGCCCTCTGCTGCCATGGGCCCCCTCAGCGGGGTTCCTCCAGGAGCAGTCTGACCACGGAGGTCCCCGCACGCCAGGAGCGGTCCTGGTTAACACCAGTGGTCCCGCATATTGATGACCAGTTCCTCTTCCATCTCAAAGGTGTGCTGGTTTAGAGAGGGTACGTGGCCCACTTGCCAAAGGGGCACATTGCAGGTGCGTCATGGGAATGGAGTTCCACTTGGGGTTCACGTTCTCGCGCTTGGCGGCGAAGTGTGGCCTCAGGGAGGACCAGTTCCTGTGTTCCACCCAGGTAGACCTGTGTTTGATTTCTGGCTCGGACAGCGTTCTTTAGATACATAAACTTGGAGAGTTTTTTGCTTCATCTCACCGAGTTTCAAGGTGTTCACCTGTGACGTGGGATGAATGAGAGCCATATATAACAAATGATTCAACGTACATTGCCAGTATCAGTGCCTGGAAGTCAAAAACAAAGTTAATATTTCCTTTGCCTTATTCCTGCCACTCTAAGTTATGTCTCTCTATTACACGTCAATTCTGGGTGAAGTTACAAACCCACCGTGTCGTGAAGGTCGGAGTCTAGGCTACTGTTTCCAGTCCTACCGCTGCTGCGATCCTTGCAAGCTGTTTGCAAACTGTCGGAGCTGTTTAAGAAGCCTGTATACTAAGGATCGTGAGAGCAACAAAGGAGATGGAGAGATTAGGCTCTTTTCCTTTTTAGCAAAGCAAGTATTTATCGACCGCTTTTTATTAAATTCCACCACTTGTGCCAGAAAGTATACTATGTGAGTTAGAAAGAGAAGAGATGCTTCTCGACCTAAAGACATTTGACATCTAGTTGGAGAAGTTATAATTGGACCCAGATGTGGTAGGGTTTCTCAACCTCGGCACTGTCGACATTATGGGCCAGATAATCCTCTGTCGGGGGCGGCTATCTTGTGCATTGCGGGGGGCTCAGCAGCGACCCTGGTCTCTACCCACAAAATGCCAGTAGCACCTCCCTGATCCCCTTGTGACAATCAAAAATGTCTCCGTTTAGGCCAGCTACATAACTTGCAGGGGCCAGTGCAAACTGAAAATGTGGTCCTGTATTCAAAGAGCAGGGAAAATGTGGCCTCAAAGGTAGTGAAATAGGCCAATTCTTCTTTTCTTCCACAGTCTTTCTCTCCGGATTTGTCATGACGTGTTTTTTTCTTTTCTTTTTTTTTTTTTTTTAGATTTTTATTTATTCATCAGGGGGGAGAGGGGCAGAGAGAGAGGGAGAAGCAGGCTCCCTGCTGAGCAGAGAGCCTGAAGCTGGGCTTGATCTCAGGACCCCGGGATCATGACCTGAGCTGAAGGCAGGCACTTGACTGACTGAGCCACCCAAGGGTTCCTGCCATGATGCTTTGAAAACTTTGCTATTGAGTGCCAGTCTAGTAAGAAAAATTAAAACCTGAAATTATTAGCATGAACTTTACTGTTTATATTGCAGAATACCAGTTTTAATGGAAATATAGGAGCATTTATTATCATATGCAGAATTACTGAAATTACACAACTCATATTTCAACCCCCCTAGAACAGTGACTACCTGCACAAAATTCACACACATTCTGCTCACACTCTATCCTCAGCTCCTTGCTGAGGAAGGAAGGTCAGAAAGGAAAGGAGATAGGGGCTGTTCTAGTTTTCTTTTGCTTCTAATCACCAATTTGCTGTGTAAGTGGTGGGCTAACACAGGGAAGTAACATGAACAAGAAAGGATATAATGGGGTTTCTTGGTCATTTGTGTTTCTTAGAATGCCATTGACTTCTTTCTGCAAGACTCAAAGCAAGACCTGGTTCAGACAGAAAGTGTGGCCTTCTGGGGCTGCCCTGCTTACCCAGCCATAGGTGAAGCACGCAGAAACCACTACCTTTGAGTCTGGCTGAACTCCTACTCAAAGAAGGCACCGGAATTCTGTATTCAGGGGGCATCTCGAACGCTCTATGTGAACGGGGTTCCAGGGAAAGGCATCCACACATTCTGCAAGTATCCCTTCTGTTCACGCACAAGCTCCATTGTCTGCTCAGACTTCACGTACAAAATACAAGTTCGAAGATAACATTCTTAGCAATTGTAAGGGGTGACCGCAGAGCATTAAACGGGGAGCAGGGCCCTTCCGAACGTGCAACCCCACGCAAATGTGTAGGTCACACATTTATTCAGCAGGTCCTGGTCACCAGACTTTGCCAAACTGTTTCTTTGGGAGCAAAATAACCCCCGGTCAGGAACCACTGGGGTGCAGTACACAGTAGGCTATGCTTAAGACCATGGCGAAAAAGTATAACCATATGGATTTTAAGTGGGTTATTCCAGAATGAGAGGAGTAAGGAAAGCTTTGCTTTGAGTGAGACCTTTGAGGAAAAAAGTTTGGCAATTGCCAGAGCTCATTCATTTCTGATAGTTCTTTTGTTGTCTTTGGTGAATCACTGTTTTGAGGGAGTTTTAACTTTTTTTTTTAAGTGCATCATATCATGGAATATTTTTTAATTTTTGCTTTAGTAAAAGTTTCTGTCAGTACGACACCAACTGAGAAAGAAGTTAAAGCAAAACCTGGCTGGCTATACTTATCATTATATACTATGTATTTTACTTACGGATAAAACAATTTTGATTCATTCTGTATTTTCCCAGGAGATGCATTTCGCTGGAAAGTTCCAACTTTCTCTATGTCATCCATTGTAGTATGGAGTAGACAAAGTTGTACAATTCCTGTCTGTTTTTAAGGAAATCTAACTGAAGGAACAATAATTAAATTAGCCCAAGAATCGAGGCCATGCTGAAGGTTTTGGCCTGAAGATTGGGTAGAAATATTACGTTGAAATAGGAATATGAGAAAAGAATCGGATAACAAAGTTAAGCATCATTTCTACCTCTGACAATTCTCTGCTACACAAAAACAGTGGTAGATGGGCAGAGGATAAAATGAGGATTCAAGATAGTCTTGTTTAAATCTCAGCTTCTTCGATCTACCTGTCTGCACTTTCGTTTCTTAATCTGTACCAGTGATAATAAGCCCCACTCTGTACCTTCATTGGTTGCATTGAGAGCCTTAAAGAAAACAAGTGTGTGAGGGAGTTTTGCTAACTACAAAATGCATATAATTATTCAGTAATCTGTCGCTACTAATTTCATCGGAAGGATCTGAACACCGACCTGTGTAATCAGTTGTTTTCTAGACCACCTCAGAAAAGACAAGCTGGATGTGTTAGTCAGGATTTGTAATGCTGGTCTCTGTAATACACAAACATCAAATCTCGGTGGCTTAACACAAATATGTGTATTTCTTACGTGTGTTTCCGTCTGACGCAGGTCAGATGCCCTTCTCTGCGACTCTCCTCCAAGCTGTGACTCAGGGAGCCAGGCTCCTTCCTTCTCATGATGACTGCATCCTCAACGTGTAGCTTCCACAAATGCTGTAGTGTGGGAGTAGAGGAAATTTAGAGGTTCATGCAGGGGATTTCAATGGCCAGTCCTAGAAATAGTGTCCGTATATTTTCTTACATTCTATTGCCCGAATGCAGTCTAATAATGGCTTCAAACCAACCGTAAAGGAGACTGGGGAGCACAGCCTTTATGTGTGCCCTTCAAAAAGGAACGATATGTGTTAAGAATCGATCTAGCCTCTGCCACATTTCTGGAATAACGTGACGGCCCAATATAGGGCCAGAAATCTCATTCTTACTTCTCTATAGAGTAGGTCTTGCCTAGGAAAATCTAAGGAGTCGTAGTTTATCACTTTAGGAAATGTCAAGTTAGACTTGAGTTTAAGTCCACACTCTGTCTTACTAGATGGGTGAAGTACGATGCATATGTGAGCCAGCTTCAGGGAAACACTTATTTAGATAACATTTGATTATATTAATGAAATCAACAACAGTGACTATGCATTTGTAATAGAAACTGGGCACAGAGCTAGGCATTGTGTGAAGGCCAGCACATACACACACACCATATATATTTATCAGGCCCCAACCTCTTATCCCAACCCCTAGTTCCAGGAACTATAAAGAAGCTGGGAAGTCAGAATTAGCCCCCATAAAATAACAGTGAACAAAACTGGGAAATCCACAATTAGTGCTGATTCCTAAGGTTGACTATAAAGCAGAGATTTCAAACTCTCAGTCCAGCTATTGAATTGATCTCGTTCGGTTTGGACTACACAGTGTTTTGTTTTAAAAGTCTGAACGGTCATTTAAAAAATCAGATTTTATTATAAAGTCCTCTTGGACAAATAGAAAATCTGGCAACATTGGGCTGGCATTCTCCTGTGGTATCGACCAAGAGGACTGCAGGCTGGATGGGCCATTGAGCTGGGCCTGCTTCTCTTAGTCATTAACTGTGGGTCCCCCCACCCCGATGGAGACCCCCAGTAGGGAAATCATTGATTTCCACTTGTGATGTGATCACCGTGTTGTTTCCCTCTTAGCGAAGAAATATTTCTCTGTAGTCACATCTCTATCAAAATTAGGAAATAAAAACTAAAACAAGAAAATCNGCAAGAAAATCTTGAGTTTCACAGAACATGGGAGATTGCTATTTCTTTGTATGATTGAAGGATGTTCTTAAATGTTTATGAAGCCAAAAGAGTGTGTCTACAGTCAAATATGAAAACCTATACCTGCTTCCCCCACACTAAGCCTGGCCTGGTAGATGCTGGTTTTTTTTTTTTTTTAACAGTTTTATTGAGGTATACTGTATATATTCTAAATTTCACTCATAAAAGTGTTACAATTCAATGATTTTGTTAAACTTTTTGAGATGTGCAGCCATAACCACAGTCTGAATTGTGAACACCTCCATTGTTGTGAAAGTTCCCTCGTGCCTGTTTGCAGGCATTCCCTGGTCCCGCTCTGAGCCCCAGGCAAGCTCTGCTGTGTCTCCCTTGTCCATCGGTCATACAGCCCTCTTCTCAAACTGTGCTCAGAGGGCTGGAAGCTATTCAGAAGAGAAGGACACCATTCCAGTCTGATACAAGAAGGGCTCCGTCATGAAGGGGATAAGATTTGGGACTGGCTGGGTTAATTTTTCTTTAAATTTGTGATACAATAACCTGCAATTTTATGAAAAAAGTGCAAATTACATGACACAACGACACTTACACTTTCCATTGGTCATTATAGATTAGGCAAGAAAAATGGGTAATATGCAAATTATACATCTCCAAGTGGCCTTTTCTTCTCCTCTCCACCCAGTGGAGAATCAGTGGTCCTTGAAGACCCAAGGCAAGTCATCCATCTTCATAGAACTTTGAGACATTACACTAACTCCCAAGACTTCCCTTCACAGGCCTCAAAACACATAGTCTGTATCCCACATTAGGCAAGTTTTCGAGGTTTTGCCTGGGACATTTCCTGTATTTTTTCTTGTGCTATTCAGTTCTTGTCTTTATAGAATTCAGGCTGACGCGTGTTTATGAAAGTTACCCAAATATGTATTCCCTCAGTGTTTGGGGACAGTTATAGTTTCTTTAACACTTTTGTATTCTTTGCACAAACCTTTATGTCCTACCATTCCTATATTAGATGCTTAATAAAACTTGCTGAAGAGTGAATGCCATTTATGAAGTACATTAAGGATTACAATTCAGTGAATCTGTAGTTTTAAATGCAATAAAAATAAAATGAGTTGACTGTGTCAATAGAGACATGATTTAACGGGGGGCTCTCTTCATCCTTGCAACTAGGACTACTGAAAGCGCCCCAAAGCAAGCGGTGGGTCTGCTCATTTTAGTATCATAACTAAACTGAGCTTAGAAACAGGTCAACTGTTCGACTTGTCCATTGCTACCGTTTAATCAGTTAAACAGGGAAGTCTGGGCCAGCCACTTTTCTATGGCTTCTGGGAGTTTCGTTTGGTTTTTTCTTTTGTTTTTGGTTTGCTTTTTTCCCTCTTCCTACCCTGGTGTCCCTCTGTGGCTTTATTTGTGGCTGTCTACTTCTCCCATCCCCCCCGAGTCTCTCCATCTCTTGCTCCCTCTCCCTCCCTCCTTCCCTCCTTCCCTCTCTCTTGCTCTCTCCCCCTCTCTGTCTCTCTCCCTTCTCTTCTTTCCCCTGCCCCTTTGTCCATTGGCATCTCTGTTGTGCCCTCTGTTTGCTCCTTGGTCTCTTGCCTTTACGGTGTGAGCACCCTCCAAGTTCAAGGACATTTTCAGAGCGCCAGCACTAGCTCCCCTCATGTGGCTCAGGAAGTCTTTTGTGGGTTCAAAAATGGATCAGCTGAGACGTTCAGTCAGCCTTTAACTTCCCATTGAGATAGTTGTGCTAATAAAACGGGGGGAAAAGGCAAAGAAAAAAATAGTAAATTCTCCATACAGAAAGACTGAGATGTTTTAGAACACATGGAAATGCCGCATTATAAAAACTTAATCTTTGCTTTGACTCACATGGAATTTATTTAACAAAGGTCATTCCCCAGGAAAGAGTCTATCTATTTGAATGAGCCACTCAGTAGGAAAAGTATGTAATTCATCCTCTTTTTTGATGTTTCTCTCTCAAAATACAAGGACAACGCTTTTTAAAAATTCTGCAAAATCATTCTTTCAGGCTCAGATTATAACTCGATTTGAGAAAATACAATCTAAACAGGATTTATCTGAAAAAAATTTTTTTCACCCATGTCTGCTGTTCTCCATCAAGACACTTTGAGACCTTGGTGGAGAAATAAAAGGATTTCTAAAATAAATAAGTGTATCTTCCTGGGGCAAAACAATTCTACAGACATTGCATCTTCACCCCACGAGGCTGTCCCCCCAAATCCCTCCAGCTTTCCCACTGCTTCATATTCATTAATTAGTCTGAGGTTTCTTCCATGTTTCGTGTTTCGTTTACAAAGCCACTTAAACCCACGCACCCTTTAACATATTTATGACCCCAGTTTTCTTTCTGTTCTCTGAGACTGTACCGTAATTGTTCTCTGGACCCAGGGACTGCAGAGAGCCTCCCTGCTGAAAAGACACAGCATAAAGAAGGAAATGAATGTGTGCGGGTTGAATACCTTCAACAAAACGACTGGGTGCAGTTTGGCCCCTGCCCCCCCTCCTCCCGGGGTCACTTTAATTGAGTGGAGCCTCACCCTCTATTGAGTGTATGGGAGACTATTAACTCTTAACAACGCTGCTCTCAGGTTATTTATTTATTGCTTAAATGATTTGTTATTGCTACTTGAATTTAATACACCCTCTGGGAACCAAGATGGCAGCATCATGTTACAGAAAAACTACAAGTTATTTTAAAACCGTAATTGACGTTTTATGAGAGCCATAAAATCTTTCTGAACAAATAATTTACCATTAGTCAGAAACTTCAGCAGGAGATCTGTAAAATTAAGGATACGGTAGAACAGTACTGTACTTGTGGGTGTCTGTCTGCCTATGTGCTGGGGAGGATGGGCCAGGAGGCAGCCAGAGAAAATCCTGATAACTATCCTGTATCACTTCCATGTGTTTTGATTTAAATCATCACGCTTCGGAGTCAGAGGGATTTGGGAAATCGTGCACAAGATTCCCGGGAAAGATAAACTGTATCCGATGAGGGCATTTCAAGTGACCACTTGCAGTTCCCTGTTAGAATAGCATCTCCCTGTCCCAACCACATGTAGATTTTTCGGATCTTCATAAGAGCTGTGAGAACCCGTCTCATTTCCCGGTCCAGCAGAGCTTCATATTTTTAACATCACTTTGAGATAATAGGAAAGGCTTCGGCTGAAAATTCGCAATTCGGAAGGTAGTGTGTGCCCATCTTCTGTTTCATGGGATCCCCCCTCCAGGATTGAGGGTCCCCAGGAGTCCTGAGTGTTGGCTACTGATGTTCATAGCTGCCTCCCCAGGAACTGCCTTTGACAAGAGTAAGGTTGCCTGCCCGAAGTAATCCAAATCCACCGAGCAGGTGCCAAAGCCCAATTCTCTTGCCTTAATTCAGGACAACTCTGAACGGCCTCCCCAGTTCTGGAACTACCTGAGGGATCAGGTTTGGATTTGTTTGCAACCACATTCATACAGTTCAGCTTCTCCCTCTGCCCCATCCTGCTTCCCCACCCCCTTCCGATGTTGATCCCAAGAGCATGCCCTGGTAAGCCTCCTGCACACTCAGAATGTGTTCCCAGGGGAACCCAACCTAAGACAGGTGTTCACTTTACCTTCACTGACCCTTTGAGCCAACCACAGACCTATCCACCAGCCCAGGAAGCCCCAAGGTCCTTTTGGAAACAGCACAGGAATGTATTTGTCTGGCTTCTAACCTGTTTTCGCTCTGAGCCCCTCCCTACTCGGCTCAGCTCTGAAACACCAAATCCTACTTCTGGCTCCCACACTCCAGTCACATTTTTCTCTTGTTTGTACTTTGGTTTTTCCAACTGGCTTTGACCCAGAGCCCCCATGCTGTAGCTCGAAGGTGATTTGTGAAGCCAACAGTTAGAAGCTCCTCTCAACAGCTCCAGATGAGAGAGGAATGCAACCCTGGATGCCAGTTAACTTAATGCTAGTCAAGTTAACCTGCTTGGTTAATGCTGACCTCCCTTCCCCACCGAGACCCCCACCTCATCTGCTCCAGCAATATTTTGAGGCAAGCACGCCAGACAAAATACACTAGGAACATTCGCAAAGCGACGCCCTATATATGCTTCTCGCAACAGGAAAGCGTGATGCTCGGATCTTGTTGGGGCTGAGTCTCTTGCAAGTCCTAGCAGTGTCCTAGGTGTGACACAGAACACACCAGACAAACCCAAATAAAGTGAGCAGGCACAGAAATAAGTGGCACCACCCAGGACTTCTACTGGATGTGCCAATTTGTAGAGAAGAACACATGCAAAAATTAAGACACTAACTTCCCCCCCTTCCCCAGCATACACACACGACCTGCCAAACCACATTCTCTGGACTGCTGTGCTCTGATCACTCTTCTTCAGGGCAGGGAACTGTTATATCCATGAAGGTCCCTTTCATTTCCCAAGACCTCTAGTTTTTTGAAAGTTCTTTTCAGGGATGTTTTGCAATGGACGCCAGATTTGTTTGAATCAGCTCTAGTAAGACACGCAGATACGGAAATGACGGACAGGAAGGAAGAAGTTTCTGTCCTCAGTGATCCCTAAAATTAGGCCACACAGGGCCACACTGGGAAGCACCTGGCTGGGTCGGGAGGCAGAAGGAATGAGGGGACCATGTGGGCAAAGCCTGTACTGTTGGTTTCCACAGGAAGGAGCCAGCGGCGCAAGCAGGCTTAGGTTTGGCTCGTTTGAGTACTTGCAGCAGGCTCTGGGGCATGGGTGCTGTCCCTAGTTGTCTGGCACCTGACTCTGGGATGGTTAGGGCAGCTGGATGGTGGCCCCGAGTGTGTGAGCCCCATAAAGGAGGTGGTTGGGGTGACGCCTCTGCATTGGTTGGTTTGCCTCCGAAAGGCACATTTGCTACGTCTTGGAATTAGCTAGCGTGGGGAAGGGCAGTCCCTCCACCGCCCCAGGTGTCAAAGCACCAAACACACAAACTGGGAGAAGTAGGTCTTATAAGATGAGCTACAATTGCCTCTTTGTCCTCTCTCCCCAAAGGTCCTAGTTCGGCCCTCTGGTGCTGGGCAACATCACCTGGAAATTCCGTGACGGGCTCTCGGCTGCTTGCAGTCCAAGGTCTTCCTCACCCCGCTCCTCCTTCCCTCCTGGGTCATGACTGCAAACTACTCATCTCACTTCAGAGACCCCGGTTTGTCCTTTTCCTCTCCTGTGGCCTGCACATCACGCAGCACGTGGCTGGGAACCCCTGCTCACCGGTAAATGCATTTTGAGCGCATACAAGTGTACCTATAGGCTACGTTCTTAGATGGGAATTGTTTGCTCAAGGGAAATAAGGATTTGTCGTCCTATAGAGATTGAGAAATTTCCCACCTTAGATGTTACTCCTTGCTTTGTTCTTAATGTATTTTTAAAATATATTGTACACTTAGTAAATTAATGTGGGTAACCAATCATTCTCTTTGCTGTACTTCAATAACATTAAAATAAGAGGGGCGCCTGGGTGGCACAGTGGTTGGGCGTCTGCCTTCAGCTCAGGGCGTGATCCCGGCTGTTGTGGGATCGAGCCCCACATCGGGTTCCTCTGCTGAGAGCCTGCTTCTTCCTCTCCCACTCCCCCTGCTTGTGTTCCCTCTCTCGCTGGCTGTCTCTATCTCTGTCGAGTAAATAAATAAAATCTTTTAAAAAAACCCATTAAAATAAGAAAGAGCAACAGTAAATTTTCTTTCCATAGTCCCCTGCTCTTTTTACACACTTGACATAGATGAGTTATAATAATGTTCACTTCAGCCCACTCTAATAAAACAACCATTGCCACTTTATTGTCTGGAAAAGCAACCCTAAGTCATTAAAAAAATCTGTGTTAATGAAAACCATAAATGCTGTAAATATTTTGGTTAAATGAAAAATGATAGGACAACTACAGGAAAGAAGTAGAGAAGTCAATATAGAAAAAGAAAAAATGATAAAGAAATACAGAATATATATAGTATCTACAATATACACAGAATATACATAGAGAAAAAGAAAAAAAATGATAGGACCACTACAGGAAAAACTAGAAAAGTCAATGAAGAAAAATCACTGGCCTGTTTACTGTCAGGGCAGGTGGAAAAGTCCAAAGTGGTGTCGTCACTTAATGTTTATGAACGATAGTAAGGATTTACAACATTCACATCTGATACTTTGTACTGAAACTCTCAAGGCACCTAAGAAAAAAACAAATATCACGGGAAAGTACAGATAATAAGACACATTTCCTTTGAGTTAGAAACTACTGAACTATTGCAAAGATATTTGCTGTGTTGAAAGAAGAAACATTCTTGACTTTCCCATTTGGCCAGCCGGCCCCAGTGGCGATCAACCTTTGAAATCCCATGATCTTGGGGAATTTCCAGTATGGCAAAGGGTTCAGCCTTGGTACTTGATACTTCCTCTGCAGGAGGACTAATATATGGGTAAAATTTTTGTTTTTTGAAGCTTAACTCTTTGGGCATCTTGATGGCTGATTTTTTTTTTAAAGATTTTATTTATTTATTCGACAGAGATAGAGACAGCCAGCCAGAGAGGGAACACAAGCAGGGGGAGTGGGAGAGGAAGAAGCAGGCTCATAGCGGAGGAGCCTGATGTGGGGCTCGATCCCAGAACGCCGGGATCACGCCCTGAGCCGAAGGCAGGTGCTTAACCCCTGTGCCACCCAGGCGCCCCTGATGGCTGATTTTGATCTCCTCTTTGTTTTTTTGTTTTGTTTGGTGTTTTGTTCATATCTTGAATTTTCTTTTTTCTACTGTGGAGCAATAAGACAAAAGCTCATCCTCTTCACATTTTAGCTAACACTGGGAGGTGTGTGTGTGACCTATAACATGAGCGTGGGGGGGGGCGGCGAGGGGCAGAGAGAGGGGGACAAGCCGACTCTGTACTCAGCGTGGAGCCCGAAGCAGGGCTCGATCCCAGAACCCTGAGATCATGACCTGAGCCAAAATCAAGAGTCAGACACCTAACTGACTGAACCACCCAGGCTCCCCACCACATCTGTCTTTTAAAACAGGTTTCTTGGTATTGTTCACATCACTCCCCTGCTTTAAAGCTGTCAGTAACTACGGATACCATTGGCTACCATTGGCTGACCATTTTCTCCCCGCCGGGCCCTGCCTTGGTTCATCCTCCCAACTGCCTCCCCAGACAGACAGACAGACTCATTTACACAAGGGAACCTGACGTGGCCTGAATGTATAAGGGTAACAGGTGGAAGACGCAGGCTTTGGTGTCTGACCTGTGTGATGTCAGAGACTATGACCTTAATGAGTCTGCATCCATCCTGGGACTTAGGTGCTGAGAAACCAGGACTCAAATTGTTTCTTACCAGTTGAGCTCTCTGCCTCTCCCCAAACTAAATTACTGTTCTCTCTCCATAAGCCTCTTAGGGGTCTTCGTTTTTATGATCAGTACAGAAGCTCTTAAAAGACACTATCTTACACGTCCTTCAGTTTCTCACAGCACCATTACCCCCAGATCGATGAAAATACTTGGTTATTTTGGAGAAACTTGTCCATGCTNGTCCTTCAGTTTCTCACAGCACCATTACCCCCAGATCGATGAAAATACTTGGTTATTTTGGAGAAACTTGTCCATGCTTCAAGAGATCAGTGTATTTCGTCTTGGGTTCTCAAACTGCACTTTCCCAGCTGCACTTCTGGGCTCAGTCTCCTTTGGGATGTTAGAGATGCTTTCTTCTGTTGAGAAGTGTCCAGAAATAGACATGAAGTTGACCCTATGTAGGATCTTAAAAGTGTGTGTATGTATGCCATGGCTTGAGGCATTCCTTCACTTGCCTTGAGAGAAGATAAAGGATGTTTCTGTAAGAATGTCGGTGCCTAAAATGCCAATGTGAGGTCAAATGAATGCAGATTCCCAGGGAACCAGCACAGCTACTTATGAGACTTTGGACCTCTTGCGCAGACACCCTCCAGTTCAGTTGTACGTGTTGTAGACGGAGGAAGGGAACATTATCATTGTCATTCCCTCTGAATACTTCCCTATGGCAAGGGACAGAGATACGGTGGGCTGAGAGTGATAGGAGCAGAAGCAGGTGCCTCATGGAATCAGGCACGTGTTCAAGAGATACGGACAATGTAGAAGTCACGTCCTTGGGAAGGAGCAGCTGCTGCTCTTTTCTGGACGCTCTGAGATGGGTCTGAGTCAGCAGCCCCTGCTTCTCAACCACTAACGATCCTCCCTGTCAGGCGGTGATGTTCAGCCTTGGCCTCACGTTGGAATCACTCAGGGCCTTAAGAGACTGATGCCCAGGTCCCTCCCGCAGAGACTGGCTTTTTACAAGCATCCCAGGTGATGCTAATGCAAGCTGAAGCTGAAAGTTACTGCTTGTCTACACCCCTGCTACCAGTGTAGACTGTGAACTGGTAACTTCTGTGTGCCCTGGAGCTTATTGGAATTGCCGAGTCTCAGGCCCCACCCCCGAATTAACAAGTCAGAACTAGCATTTGACAAGATTTCCAGATGATGTGTTGCACATTAAAGTTGGAAGAACACAGGTCTAGGCTTTTTCTCTGCCTATAATTTCTTTTTTTTTTTTTTAAGATTTTATTTATTTATTTGACAGAGATAGAGACAGCCGGCGAGAGAGGGAACACAAGCAGGGGGAGTGGGAGAGGAAGAAGCAGGCTCATAGTGGAGGAGCCTGATGTGGGGCTCGATCCCATAACGCTGGGATCACGCCCTGAGCTGAAGGCAGATGCTTAACCGCTGTGCCACCCAGGTGCCCCATCTGCCTACAATTTCTGACCCCCTGAATGTCCGGAATACTCAAAGCTCCTGCTGACTCAGTGACTCCTACTGTCCCAGCTCTGGAATATTAACTCTGTCTGCAGGTTTTAGATACAAGTTGGCCTCCCATCCCTCTCCCCCAGCTCCAGTGACTTATAAACTGGGTCTCTTACCCCAGCCAGGCAGAGCCACCTCGGGTCTGCTGACCAGCCTGCCAATGAACTGCATGGAAGGAGTCATCGATCATCTAATCTATTCCACTGTGGCTGGATTTGTAGACCTCCTGGGCCAGAGGCCAGCTTTCCTTGAGTGGAGCCATGGGCTGAGTAGGTATCCATAGAACCCCTTCTTCTCATACTCTTTTCTGTCTAGAGCGATTCTCCTGGGAAATCACCATCATCTCTCACTCTGGAAGTTAGACCTCATGGTGTATTGTCCACAGCTAAAAGATGCTTTAAAGGGAGAGGGTTTTGGTGTTGAACCAGGCCTCTGAGGGCTAATAGCCACTGGAATTATTCATCCCGTGATACAGGCCCCAGGGTGAAGTTAAAGCAGCATCTTAAATATTCTTTTTTTTTTTTAAGATTTTATTTATTTACTCGACAGAGATAGAGACAGCCAGCGAGAAAGGGAACACAAGCAGGGGGAGTGGGAGAGGAAGAAGCAGGCTTCCAGTGGAGGAGCCTGATGTGGGTCGATCCCATAACGCCGGGATCACGCCCTGAGCTGAAGGCAGACGCTTAACCGCTGTGCCACCCAGGTGCCCCAGCATCTTAAAATATTCTTACCAAAGCCTAGCAGATATTTTCTGTTTCCGTTCAGGTCAGAAAAAGAAGGCGTGGAAATAAGCTGCTGGGTCATTATAGGATGAGAATTATTTACAAAGCATGTTCGCATCTTTATCTAAATGCAAGACATATCAACAGCAGCAGTTCACCATAGTGTTATCTTCAGAGCCAAATGCCATTTGGAGGAAGTGGTCAGCCATAAGGATTCTGCCAAGAGGACGGGTATCATGGCTGTCTTGCTGCACCTGGCTCCCACCACTGCCCCTCACCCCAATCTGGTCCAACCTTTCTTCTCCAGCAGCACCCCAGTGAGGTGTTAGGGACTTCTCTGGACAGATCTCTCCAGTCCCCTGTATCTGCATTTGACAAGAAAACCCTATGGAAAGGAGGGAGAGGCCACTGGAGGCATTGCAGGGAGGGCTTGTTTGTTGGCTGGTTTTGACTTGCAGTTGGCAAAAGAAGAGGAATCTTTCCCCATTTTAAATCATTTTTCTCACAGGACCATCCTCCAAAGATTGGTCCCACATTCTTTAAACAAAGTAAAGGACCACACATCAGATTTTGTGAGTTTTACCTGAGACGGCTTACTCTACATGAATTTAAGAATTTTTGTCTTCATAAGTATGCCAGCAGTTGTTGGCTAGGGGAAGATTTATACTCAGCTCGCTCGGCAGGCATCTTCAAATCGACCTACAGATGTGCCTAGCTTTAGAAAAACAAAATAATGTTAAGATGCAGTCTACAGGTTAAGCAAACTGGTGCAGCCACTGTGGGAAACACTCTGGAGGTTCTGCAAAAAATTAAAAATAGAAATACCATATGACCCAGTAATTCCACTACTGTGGATTTACCCAAAGAAAATGAAAAAACTAAATCAGAAAGATATATGCACCCTTATGTTTATTATAGCATTATTTACTATAGCCAAGATATGGAAGCAACCCAAGTGTCCATCGATGGGTGAATTGATAAAGAAGATATGGTATAGATTTTCAGTGGAATATTACACAGACCTAAAAAAGAATGAGATCTTGCCATTTTCAACAACATGGATGTACCTGGAGAGGGCATTATGCTAAGTGAAATAAGTCAATCAGAGAAAGACCAGTACTATGTAATTTCACATATATGTGGAATTTAAGAAACAAAACAAATGAACAAAGGAAAAAAGAGACAAACAAGAAAACAGACTCTTGACTACACAGAACAAACTGGTGTTGCCAGAGGGGAGGTGGGTGAGGGGAGGGTGAAATAGGGGAAGGGGATCAAGGGTACACTTATTTTGATGAGCACTGAGTAATGTAGAGAATTGTTGAATCACTGTATCGTACACCTGAAATGAATATAACAGTGTATGTTGACTATACTTCAATTTTAGAAAGAGAGAAAGAAGGAAGGAAGGAAGGAAGGAAGGAAGGAAGGAAGGAAGGAAGGAGGGAAGGAAGGAGGGAGGGAAGGAAGGAGGGAAGGAAGGAAGGAAAGAAGGAGAGAAAGAAAGAGGGAAGGAAGGAGGGAAGGAAGGGAAAGGAAAGAAGGAAGGAAGGAAAGAAGGAAGGAGGGAGGGAGGGAAAGAAAGAAGGAAGGAAGGACGGAAGGAAGGCAAGGAGGGAGGGAGGAAGAAAGGAAGGAAGACACATACTACCTGTGAAAGATCAAGCACTGTTTTCACACTGGAATTCAGCTATTTTGTTGATAACTTCCAGTCCCTATTATCTGACGCTAAGATCCTATTTGACCTAATGTACAGGGTTTGAATAATCGCAATAGGTGACATTTATAAGTGAAGCATGAAGAAAAGGCATTATCTCTCCATGTTTAGGATACAATACATTTATGCATATGATATATATTACATACAAAATGTAATACTCTATATTACTAAAAATCTTGCTTATTTTTCAGAAAACTTGAAATAATTCTTCCCATATTGCTTTCAATTCAGTGAACTATTTTGCAGAGAAAAAAATGCAGACTGCAAGTTCAATTAGAAAAAGACTACACTGTATAATTTATAGTTAAATAATGTAAGCCTCAAGTTATCTGATCAGGATGTGAGGGCGGTATGGCTGTGACATCTGTCACCCCATTGATCGCCGGGGTTGATTCGGCTGACCTGGCCGGCTAGGCGGGTGTCCCCTTCCTCCCTCCCCGCTCCATGTGCGTCCCCCCCAAAGCTGCGCGCTTGGTCGAAGAGGACGACCTTCCCCGATAGAGGCCGACCGTTCTTGGGTCAAGGGCATACGAGTACCTGTGCTCCCTGCTAGAACCTCCAAACGAGCTCTCAAGTTATCTGATCAAAGATAAATAACCACTTTGATGAGAATCTGCAGGACAGAGTCAATGGGAAAGAAATATATAATGAAGGAAAAGTGTCTCAGAAATATTTTCTGGGGGCGCCTGGGTAGCGCAGTCGTTAAGCGTCTGCCTTCGGCTCAGGGCGTGATCCCAGAGTCCTGGGATCGAGCCCCACATCGGGCTCCTCGGCTAGGAGCCTGCTTCTTCCTCTCCCTCTCCCCTGCTGTGTTCCCTCTCTCGTTGGCTGTCTCTGTGTCACATAAATAAATAAAATCTTAAAAAAATATATTTTCTGTACAGCCTTATGCATAAGTATAATTCTGTTGACAAATTATTAGAATACAAATATGATATTGGTGCACATTGAGATGATATGAATCTTTCATATTGAGATGATATGACTCTTTCTGTGCACACTGGAAAGTGTAAGGTGAGACTACCTTGACCATTTCTAGTTCAACACCCTTCCCCCATGCTGGGCTGGTACAGAATTCAATTTGAGTCACATGCGAGTGTGGCAGACTGTGTTTTCTGGAAATAGTCAAAGACTTCCGCTCATCCTACATGCTGTACTTACAGGGTAGCTTTGACAACCCCTCATCAAGCGATGAGATTGATGTCTCTCCCTCTGAACTTGAGGAGCTTGAAGTGACACCATGTATTTCTTAGGCTAGTTCTTCCCGGGTCTCTTGGGACACCTGCTCTTGGATATTAGGCACCACGCATAAGAGAAAGCCCAAAAAGTCTTTGGACAAGCCTGTGTGGAGAGGATCTAAAGGTCTGAGATCTTAGCCTACAGCTGCGGGAGCTCCCAGCCAACAGCAGAACCAACTCATCAACCATGGGAGTGACCCATCTTGAAAGGAGATTCTCCAGCCCTAAGACAAGCTGTTCCAGGTGATCTTGAAAGGAACAGAAAGGAGACCAACCTAAATTGCAGATTCATGAACAAAATAAAAGACTTTTTGTTGTGTCAAACCAGTAAGTCATGGGGTGGTTTGTCACACAGCAATAGATAATTAATACAAGGTTCTTCCCCAGATACCCTGCAGAGTTGGGCAAACATATCAGGCATCTGAAGCAGAGCTAAATCCTAGGAGGAAGGAGTTCTGGTATTTGGACTTCTGGTTACAACTGAGGTACCATTGGCCAAGCCAACAAGGGATCCTGAAATCCAGCATCTTTGGTTCCTCCTTGGATAGCAAATGAGCAGGAGATCCGTCTATCCTCAAAGGACCATAGGCATCATTCCACTGTCTGCCCTACCCCCCCCACAGGGTCCATGGACCAAGGAACTCCATCACCTCCATCTCTTTCCCTTTTGGGGAACCTCTATCCCTCATCTTCTTGACTATGTTTCTCCATCTTCTCCTGTGGGCAAAGGAGTCAGAGGACCTTCTTGAAAAGGAGATTGAAAGGATACTGAGATAGGACACACACACACACACACACACACACACACACACACTAATAGCTCAGTAATTTATCTGTTTCATTTATATTTTGTTGGGGAAGTCACAGAGGGAACAGAATGACTACAAGAAAGTGAGAACACAATTGATAATTATAGGAATAAAAAACCCCTTTATGGGCCAGGTGATATTAAAGTACCATTCAGGGATTAAATATTTCTCAAAAGCTATGCAAACACACACCCTGTACACATATTATTGGAAATGATACGGAGACCGACTAACTCTGGGACAATACAAGTAGCCAAAGTAACGAGATGGTCAATTATTTTTTTAAAAAAAGAAAGGATACAGAACTGGGGTCAGAAAGTTGGTCTTATCTTAGTGTGTTTTCATACCCTGGGAAAGTAATTTGTTCCATGGCTTAGTTTTCTCGTCAGTGAGATGAAAGTTTGAATAGGATCATTCTGAAGCCTCCTTGAGCCCCACAGCCCTGCAACTCCCATACACGTCATGCTAAGGAGGACTGGTCCAATTAATGACCAATCTGCTTACACTATGAGAAAATTAGTTGGAATTTGGGTGCAAACATCAGAATTTTCTGCCACTCTGTGGAACATTGCCAGAAGTTAAATTAGACTCACATAACTTTATATATCCCTGAAATAGCCAAGTGTAAATGAGATATGTAAAAAGAGTAGAGAACACATGGAAGTGTTCTATGAATGCTCGTTGAGTGATAATTATAGTCCATGACATGATATCATTTGTTCTAATTATCTTCCAGGCCACAGTCCAGGGGGCAAACCCTCACTTACATGTCTTCATGCATGTTTGCATGTACATGTGTTGTCTGATCCTGATCAAGCAGATAGTTCATGAAAGATTTTGATGATCATAATTTATATATATTCCATTTAGAGACTATGATGAAAATCCCAATTGCCTATATACAATGTTAGTTATTAAAGCAAATAATATTCTTAACTTTCTGTTGACAGTGGCTTCCCAGTATTTTAGGACGAAAAGTCATCCTTAAATAAGAATTCCTGATTTGAAAAACTTAATACCTTATAACAAAACATAATTTGGGGAGGACTGAATTTACCGGGGATCCAATGGAATTCTCCTATTTTTCACATTTCTTAAAAATCAAAGTAGCTTGCTGAAATGATGTGTCTAAATGACATTTATAGGAACATCATTTGTAATAGGAAAACATTGGAGACAAGATAAATATTCATCAGAAGAGGATTCATGAATTCAGTTATAATCTATCCACATACTGGAATACTAGGTAGCCATTAAAAAGAACAAAGACATGTCCTACGTCCATGTCAAAGTGAAAAATCATGGTACAGAATAGTGTGGCTAACACCTGTTATGGTTTTTTAGTGTTTACTACATGTCAGAAGCTGGGAAGATACAGTAACTGTGACCAGTGGCGGCCCCTGGAAGGTAGAAAGGAAGTAGGTAAGCTTGACCGTAGCCGCCCCTGGAAGGTAGAAAGAAGTAGGTAGGTACTCGGCTGTAGCCAGGGGAGAAAGGGTCTTGATTTGCACTGTGCTTTCTTTCTTACCTTTTGGACCATGTGGGGAAAAAATCAAGCTACAAGAGCATACTAAATAAAGATGGCATCAATGCCATTTTACACATGGGGAATCCTAATGGTGAGGCACACCGAAGTGTCTTACATTGCTAACCTTCTATCCCTATTTTACCTTCTGCTTCTCCTATCTTCATTACTCCCATTTGTCAGATTTCTTTGTTTAATTATGTTGAATGGAATTAACTTAAAACATGCAGTAGAAATAGAAATAAATAAATAAATAAATAAATAAATAAATAAACTTCTCCCAAACCTTCCCAAATGCAAAAAAACCCACCAAAAACCAAAAACAAACAAAAACAAAACACAAACAAACAAACAAAAACAAGAAAACAGATCTTCAAAGTTAAGAAAAAGCTATCCAGAAGTCAATCCACATACACTAGATTTTAGGAAAAGATTTCTTTTTCTTTTTAAAGATTTTATTTATTTGACAGAGATAGAGACAGCCAGTGAGAGAGGGAACACAAGCAGGGGGAGTGGGAGAGGAAGAAGCAGGCTCCCAGCGGAGAAGCCTGATGTGGGGCCCAATCCCAAAGCACTGGGATCACACGCCCTGAGCCAAAGGCAGACACTTAACGACTGAGCCACCCAGGCGCCCCAGGAAAAGATTCTATAGTGAAGGAAGGATTATTGTCTTGTCTCCATTGATAACAGCTTCCCCCCCCCCAATGATTTTGTGTTGAATGCTCACACAGAGGTAGCAGTGGAGGCGGGCATGGACACAGAAGACCAAAACTGTCCTCCCAGAATAGCTGTTCCCAGGAACAATGGGGAAGGAACCGCCATATGAATATGATTTCTCTAAAGCTAGTGACCTTATCTAAGGATGCTGGGGACACGCTTGCCTTGGGAGAGATTTATTTACTTACTTATAATTGAGAAACAGTGTAATTTCTGACTGTCTTAGTCCATTCAATTTGCTATAACACAATACCATACACTAGCGCCTTATAAACAACAGATATTTATTCCTCACAGTTCTAGAGGCTGGGAAGTCCAGAAATGCAGGCAGATTCAGCATCTGGTGAGGGCCTAGTTCATAGACACTGCCTTTTTACCCCACATGGAAGAAGAGGCTAGGAGCTCTCTTAAACCCATTTTATTATAAGGACACTAATTTCAGTCATGAAAATGGAGCCTCCCAAAAGGTCCTAATATGACTACATTGGGGGTTAGGATTTCAACACATGTATTTGAACAGGGAGTGGGGCACAAACATTCAAACCATATCGATGATCTTGGAATGGAAAATTAGACAAGAAACAACCACAGGTATGAGGACTTTATTATATCGACTATGCCTTTTTTTTCTTGGTGGTTTAACATGTTTAAGTATATAAATAAAGATGTAGTTAAGGTGATGTCAAAGCTAGATGAAATAAGGTAGACTAAAGAGTTGCACACTTTCTACGAAATGTTCTTTTTTGATTGATGATGTTGATAATAATAGAGATGATAGCGGTGATGATGGTAGTGGTGACGCTGATGGTCGTGATGGTAATTGTGATGATGATGATGATGACAGTGATGGTGGTGATGATGGTGATGATGGTGATGATGATGGTGATGATGGTGATGGTGATGATGGTGATGATGATGGTGATGATGATGATGATGATGGTGATGGTGATGATGATGGTGATGATGGTGATGATGATGGTGATGATGGTGATGATGATGATGGTGATGATGATGATGACAGTGACGGTGACGGTGATGATGATGGTGATGATGGTGATGATGATGGTAATAGAGCTGATAATGGGGATGGGGATGGTGATGATGGGGATGGTGGTGATGGTGATGATGATGGTGATGACGGTGATGATGGTGATGATGATGGTGATGACAGTGATGGTGATGATGGTGATGATGGTGATGATGACAGTGATGGTGATGATGATGGTGATGATGGTGATGATGATGACAGTGATGGTGATGATGATGGTGATGGTGATGNACATGTCTTCATGCATGTTTGCATGTACATGTGTTGTCTGATCCTGATCAAGCAGATAGTTCATGAAAGATTTTGATGATCATAATTTATATATATTCCATTTAGAGACTATGATGAAAATCCCAATTGCCTATATACAATGTTAGTTATTAAAGCAAATAATATTCTTAACTTTCTGTTGACAGTGGCTTCCCAGTATTTTAGGACGAAAAGTCATCCTTAAATAAGAATTCCTGATTTGAAAAACTTAATACCTTATAACAAAACATAATTTGGGGAGGACTGAATTTACCGGGGATCCAATGGAATTCTCCTATTTTTCACATTTCTTAAAAATCAAAGTAGCTTGCTGAAATGATGTGTCTAAATGACATTTATAGGAACATCATTTGTAATAGGAAAACATTGGAGACAAGATAAATATTCATCAGAAGAGGATTCATGAATTCAGTTATAATCTATCCACATACTGGAATACTAGGTAGCCATTAAAAAGAACAAAGACATGTCCTACGTCCATGTCAAAGTGAAAAATCATGGTACAGAATAGTGTGGCTAACACCTGTTATGGTTTTTTAGTGTTTACTACATGTCAGAAGCTGGGAAGATACAGTAACTGTGACCAGTGGCGGCCCCTGGAAGGTAGAAAGGAGTAGGTAAGCTTGACCGTAGCCGCCCCTGGAAGGTAGAAAGAAGTAGGTAGGTACTCGGCTGTAGCCAGGGGAGAAAGGGTCTTGATTTGCACTGTGCTTTCTTTCTTACCTTTTGGACCATGTGGGGAAAAAATCAAGCTACAAGAGCATACTAAATAAAGATGGCATCAATGCCATTTTACACATGGGGAATCCTAATGGTGAGGCACACCGAAGTGTCTTACATTGCTAACCTTCTATCCCTATTTTACCTTCTGCTTCTCCTATCTTCATTACTCCCATTTGTCAGATTTCTTTGTTTAATTATGTTGAATGGAATTAACTTAAAACATGCAGTAGAAATAGAAATAAATAAATAAATAAATAAATAAATAAATAAACTTCTCCCAAACCTTCCCAAATGCAAAAAAACCCACCAAAAACCAAAAACAAACAAAAACAAAACACAAACAAACAAACAAAAACAAGAAAACAGATCTTCAAAGTTAAGAAAAAGCTATCCAGAAGTCAATCCACATACACTAGATTTTAGGAAAAGATTTCTTTTTCTTTTTAAAGATTTTATTTATTTGACAGAGATAGAGACAGCCAGTGAGAGAGGGAACACAAGCAGGGGGAGTGGGAGAGGAAGAAGCAGGCTCCCAGCGGAGAAGCCTGATGTGGGGCCCAATCCCAAAGCACTGGGATCACACGCCCTGAGCCAAAGGCAGACACTTAACGACTGAGCCACCCAGGCGCCCCAGGAAAAGATTCTATAGTGAAGGAAGGATTATTGTC
The DNA here is from genome assembly GCF_002007445.2 of Ailuropoda melanoleuca. Taxonomy (NCBI): domain Eukaryota; kingdom Metazoa; phylum Chordata; class Mammalia; order Carnivora; family Ursidae; genus Ailuropoda; species Ailuropoda melanoleuca. The sequence goes on from NC_048234.1 coordinate 38,937,227, forward strand.
TTGTCTCCATTGATAACAGCTTCCCCCCCCCCAATGATTTTGTGTTGAATGCTCACACAGAGGTAGCAGTGGAGGCGGGCATGGACACAGAAGACCAAAACTGTCCTCCCAGAATAGCTGTTCCCAGGAACAATGGGGAAGGAACCGCCATATGAATATGATTTCTCTAAAGCTAGTGACCTTATCTAAGGATGCTGGGGACACGCTTGCCTTGGGAGAGATTTATTTACTTACTTATAATTGAGAAACAGTGTAATTTCTGACTGTCTTAGTCCATTCAATTTGCTATAACACAATACCATACACTAGCGCCTTATAAACAACAGATATTTATTCCTCACAGTTCTAGAGGCTGGGAAGTCCAGAAATGCAGGCAGATTCAGCATCTGGTGAGGGCCTAGTTCATAGACACTGCCTTTTTACCCCACATGGAAGAAGAGGCTAGGAGCTCTCTTAAACCCATTTTATTATAAGGACACTAATTTCAGTCATGAAAATGGAGCCTCCCAAAAGGTCCTAATATGACTACATTGGGGGTTAGGATTTCAACACATGTATTTGAACAGGGAGTGGGGCACAAACATTCAAACCATATCGATGATCTTGGAATGGAAAATTAGACAAGAAACAACCACAGGTATGAGGACTTTATTATATCGACTATGCCTTTTTTTTCTTGGTGGTTTAACATGTTTAAGTATATAAATAAAGATGTAGTTAAGGTGATGTCAAAGCTAGATGAAATAAGGTAGACTAAAGAGTTGCACACTTTCTACGAAATGTTCTTTTTTGATTGATGATGATGACGGTGATGGTGATGATGATGGTGATGATGATGATGATGATGGTGATGATGGTGATGATGATGGTGATGATGATGATGATGACGGTGATGGTGATGATGATGGTGATGATGGTGATGATGATGGTGATGATGGTGATGATGATGATGGTGATGATGATGATGACAGTGACGGTGACGGTGATGATGATGGTGATGATGGTGATGATGATGGTAATAGAGCTGATAATGGGGATGGGGATGGTGATGATGGGGATGGTGGTGATGGTGATGATGATGGTGATGACGGTGATGATGGTGATGATGATGGTGATGACAGTGATGGTGATGATGGTGATGATGGTGATGAACAGTGATGGTGATGATGATGGTGATGATGGTGATGATGATGACAGTGATGGTGATGATGATGGTGATGGTGATGGGGATGGTGGTGATGGTGATGATGATCATGGTTCTCCTTTATTCTTTAATATGTGCTAAGAATCATGCAAAGTGCTTTACCTACATTATTTCATTCAGTCCTCACAACAATCCTATAAGACAGGAATTATCTCTATTTTCAAGACTAAGAAAGAAAGGCTCAAAGTGGTCAGGAAATTTTAAGAAGACCACATTTTCTCTGTAGTTTTACACCAGAGATAAGTTACTGCTGATGTAAGTCATGCAACATATATGAACCCAAACAGATGTCACACATGGTACCCTTCCCCTTTTAACTAAAAATCTCTTCACCAGCCCTGAGAACTCCTCTTTCCAACTGTAAATGTGGGTACGTCAGATGATTTCTTGTCAGCAGTTTTGGTAATCAGAGAAAAAATAATATGTGCTTCCTTCATTTTGTTTATCCTCAGGAGGTCTGGCTAGAAACCAATGCCGTATGGCTCTCTAAAATAGAGGTTTCAATGAACTGGAAATTCAGCTCACACTGGGAACTTCAAGAACCCACAAACTATCCCATCCTTGCCACAGGGCATCTGGGTATGTCTAGGTTATACATGTGGACATCACCAGGTCAATCCATGTTGGCCTAGAAAGACTGGGAACCATTTCTCTGTTCTCAAGTCCACCTAGGAACACCCTCTTTGCCACTGATCAGTGTGGGGATGCCACATGGTTGATTCATTCTGTGGCTTTTAGATGACACAGAGCATTTGACCTCAATTATGGTGTCAGGAACTCAACTTTTTGGTTCTTGGGCAGGTCTTCTAGTAAATTTGGGCAAGGATTAAAAGCAGACAGCAGCACGCAGAATACTTTGTTAGCTTTATCATCATCTGGAAAGGAGTAGACTTAAGGCATCACCTGATGAGTAATTTCGCAAGGCCAACTGTCTCTGATCACCATCTGGAGAATAATGAAAAATCTGGCCAGTTTGGAGGATAGCTTCCATCAAGGATTCACTCCAGGATGTTCTTGGTACTCTTTACCATCTTTTTGGCCCCCTTTTTTTGAAATAACGGTGCTTGCTGATGCCCACTCAGGTGATTTACCTATTCTTAAAGCCACCTAAGCAAATTTGGATTAAGAAGCAATGAGTTTTGTATTGTAAATAAGAGTTTCTAGCTGTTATTTTCATGACAGACCCCAGAGCACACTGAGTCATGTTGCAACAGAACCCACTCCCATCAATTCTTCTACAACAGAGTGTGTGGACCCCACACCCTGATTAGATGTGCATCTCTCGAGAAGGTTGGAGTTTCTATTACTTTTCTACTTCTGCATAATCACTTATCACAAACTTAGTGGCTTAAAACAGCACCCATTTATTATCTCACGTTTCTTAGGTCAAAAATCCAGGCACAGTTAATGGGTGTTCGGGTCAGGGTCTCACAGGACTAAAATCAAGGTGTCAACCAGGCTGTATTCTCCACTGGAGCTTGGTGCCTTCCTCCAAGTTCACATCCAGTTCCTTGCAACCATAGGGCTGACTTCCCAGTTTCATTGCTGTCAGCTGGGAGCTGCTCTCAACTCCTACAGGCTGCTCACAATCCCTGCTGTATGACCCCTCTGTCTTCCAAGCCAGCAATGGAGACTCGTTCTTATGTCAAATCCCTCTCACGCTTCAAATCTATTTCACTGGGAAGAGCCCAGCCTCTCCTGCGGACTCACCTGATCAAATCAGGCACAATGAGGGTAGTCTCCCACTCTTATGGCCAACTGTGCCGTATAATGTCACCTGATCAAGGGGTGCCCATCTCATCATTGTCCCAAGGATTATACAGGGTGTATACACCAGGAGGCCAGAATTTTGGAGGGCCGTCTTAGCATTCTAAGTTTTGGTGTTACTGAGATGCATTTGTTCTGCTGAGACTCTCAGGGGTGAGGCTAAATCTCTGTGGGTAAGAATCTTCAAAAGGGTGAGGTCATTCACCCAAATAAAGACTGGATTCCCTCAACAGGAAACAGGAATTGCAAAACCAGGATTGAGATAGATGGAAGAGGCAAGGTAGGCTCCTTTTCTTGGTCTTTATTTCAAGACACTTGAACGTCTAAGAGTTCACTCCTGGGTACTGTTGGTCAGAGATGATTACCGTCATTGGGCACAATGTGGGTTTTGGACAGAAGGGGATCCCCTTGGTGCATCACAGGCTAAAGATGAGGGATCTTCATTTTATAAGCTAAGATATTGCCTTTTTTTTTTTTTTTTGTCTTTTGTTCTGTTCTTGCCTCAAGAAGTCTTTTTGAACATCACAGCTGTGCAGCCGACTATAATGGGGAACCAACAGGAGTTCAAGGAAGAACAGCCACTCTGAAGCTCGCAGGGCAATACCAGAAGTTTCAGCCAAAAACATCAACGGGAATGTGAATCCTAGAGACAGAACCAGGATTGGCCCAGGCTCCTTGCTGACCAGCACAGTCTTTTCCCATATTTCACAAAGGAATGCTGGGTTTCGTGTTATTTTAAAAAGTAGAGTTTTCTGGGTTTTTTTTTTTTTAAGATTTTATTTATTTATTTGACAGAGTGTGAAAGAGCACAAGCAGAGGGAGCAGCAGAGGGAAAGGGAGAAGCAGACTTCCTGCTGAGCAGGGAACCTGACACGGGGCTCGATCCCAGGACCCGGGATCATGACCTGAGCTGAAGGCAGACGCTTAACCGACTGAGCCACCCAGGCGCCCCCAAAAAAGTAGTTTTCTGACACAGTCTTGCATATTAATATGATTTATGAAAAAGATAGAGTAATTGCTGGCCTGTGCTGAGAGTAAGAGATGAGCCACATTTGTGACCTGCCTTTACTTCTCCACTTCTGTGCTCCTATAGTCAATTCCAAGCCACCAGATTTGCTGTTTGTTCCGTGGCTTTAAAGTGACCACTTGTATTAATTGGAACTTTTTTTTGTTCTGTATTTCTGATGCTTTGATATCCTGGGGCCTTGCTGATCTTAGAGAGGCTGGCCTCTCAGGGTTAGACAATTCCTAGAGTCAGCAAAGGACTCACCAGTCCATCCAGAGCCCATTAGCCCATTAGCCCCCCCCGCCCCGCCTTTTTGGAGTCACACTCCAGGCCACCATTTCCCTGCCCCAATCACACCAGGGCCAGTTCCAGACAGCTAGGAATGCTTTACACCCCAGAGTCTGCTGAAATTACTCGAACAAGTCAATTCTAAACCTGTCTATGCTGCCTTGCCTATTGCTTCCTGCAGAAACCAAAATAAAGGCCCTTGTCCCCAGTTGCCTCCTGACTGCTCTGCCTCCTGACTGATCCTGATGCTTCCCCATGTGACCATGCCTGATTTGGTGTTCCCCTATCTTGGGAACTGTAAGTAACTATTTTTTCACTGATATTCATGTACTGATCTGTTGGCTTCACCGTTCCTGAACCCATGTTTTATTTTATTTTATTCTATTTAATTTTTAAAGATTTTATTTTTTGGGGCGCCTGGGTGGCACAGCGGTTAAGCGTCTGCCTTCGGCTCAGGGCGTGGTCCCGGCATTATGGGATCGAGCCCCACATCAGGCTCTTCCTCTATGAGCCTGCTTCTTCCTCTCCCACTCCCCCTGCTTGTGTTCCCTCTCTTGCTGGCTGTCACTATCTCTGTCGAATAAAGAAATTTAAAAAAATCTTTAAAAAAAAAAAGATTTTATTTTTTTATTTGAGATGGAGAGAATGGGTAAAGAAAGAGGTACAAGGAGAAGCAGGTTCCCCACTAAGCAGGGAGTCAGTCCAATGTGGGGCTCGATCCCAGGACACCTGGATCATGACTTGAGCCCAAAGGCACATGCTTAATTGACTGAGCCACCCAGGCGCCCCTGAACTCACATTTTAAAACACCAGTGTGCAGATATCCTGCGGTCTCCCCGGCTCAGATAATGCAGCGATTTCCTTCTGCTGGTACCACTGCAATTTCCCCCCAATAAAAGACATCCTCTGTGGGACGTTAACCTCAGTGGTATATGTGAACAGCATGAATTCCAGACGCTTTTTTCACTGGTCACTTCCTAGACCCAGAGAGTAGGACGAAAGTCAGTTGGCTACTTTGTGTATATAATTGTGTAATTTCAATCTATTTCAAAGCAGGAGGTCAGGGATATTCTCTCATATGAAACTTTCCTCCAGTAAATGTTTTACCATATGCTCTGGAACCTGCCTTCCAACAGAGCTGAGGGCATGAGCACCAGGAAGGGACCCCATTACCCTTCCTAGGGTAAGTCCTTCTCTGGCTTCAAATTTCCTTTGGCTTGCCATCAATCTCATCAACTTTTGTCATTTGCCAGGACACTTTTCATTATAATGTATAATCTAACAAAGCCCCTTAAGAATCCTTTTAAGCGTTTGCCAATTTTTTTACAGAATGTGATAAAAATTATCTCAAGTATCTCAAGGCAAATAAGTATGTTTGCAAAGATTATAAATTTTTTCTAATGTAAAAATGCAATAATATCAGGAGTATAAAATGGCAAGTTTTGCTTTTTTCCCCGGGGAACAGGTGAATAGGACTCATGCCCTCGGGGGAGAGGTGGCTGTAAATTAATTATGTAAGGAAATACATTATTTTTTGATGAATATGTTACTAAATGATGTATTATATTTTGTTTGGGTGAAAAAATAAATTATATTGCAACTTGAAAATTGAACTACTTGTCACAAATTTGCAATCAACATAAAAGTCTTTCAATGAACTGATGTTTGGAACATTCACATTTTGCCTGAAAAATTATAATGTTTGTTTTTTAAAAAACCAATTTTTCTGTTTTGCTTCTGATTGATGAGAGAAGAAAAGGTTTCAGACCATTGCCTACAATCATTCACAAATAAGTATTGGGTCACGGATCTTTATAATTAAGTGTAGAGCTAAATTAGATGTAAAAGGCAGTGCCTTCTTTTTCCACATTGCGTTTTAAAGTCTTTGGTGTCCGGCAGAAGGATTTTTATCAGGGCGGTGCTATTTACTGATAAGGTGGTGATCATCTGAAGGTAATTTTTTAGGATTATTTTCACTCTAATGCTTCTCACGAATCTGTTGTGTTTGACACCTTTGTTCCTTATGATTCCCCCTCAAACCAATAATCCATACGTTTTGTAAGACCAAAAACACAAATAATTTTAAACCAACTAATAACATTCAGCATGCTCACTGACCTCCACTAACTGCCATGCACTTTCACTGCCTTTTTTTTTTTTTTTTTAAGATTTCATTTATTAGAGAGAGAGCACAAGCAGAGTGAGGGGCAGGCAGAGGGAAGAGAGAACCGGCTTCCGGCTGAGCAGGGAGTCCGATGCAGGGGATCAATCCCAAGACCCTGGGAATGACCTGGGCCGAAGATGGACCTTTAACAGACTGAGCCACCCAGGCGCCCCAACTGCCTTTTTTTTTTTTTAAGGGAATAAAAGCAATGCCTCATTTGTTGATTGCTTTTATCAAACTTTAAATAGATCCCATAACACCTTCAATGACTTGATCTCTTGGAACACTTTCCTGATCGCCTGGAGGGATCTGGGATCCTCCAATCAGAAAATGCTAACCAGTGGGCTAGAGTGTGCGCTACTTAACAAGGCATATGAGACCCTCCTGCTCTGGACCTTGGTGACCTCCCCAGCTACACGTGCATTTTTTTTTTCTCCAAATCGGCTGCTTAGAGTCCACAGCCTATACCTCGATGCTTGACATCCTCCAACCCTTGGGTATGTGTGAAATACCATCTCTACCACATTTCACTGGAGTCTTATGCTAAAGTCACCTTCTTTGCCCTCCCTGTCTCTCCAAGCTTAGTTGAGTATGTACGCTTTTGTGTTTGCTAGACTGGGAGCTCTGGACGCGGGGACTGTATCGTGTTTACCTGGTAACTAGTGCTGTGCTTAACTAGCACTGGTGGAAAGTAGACACTTATTGGACTTTGGATGAGGGAATGAATGATTGAACGAACAAGCGAATGAGTTGAAGGCCAAATAAATAAATAAATACTTGAATGCTGAAGTGGGATGCCTGCCCAGGGCACCATGCTGCTTTTTCGGAAGTGATAAAGAGATGGGCTTAAGTGGCCATGTTTATGCCAGGTGACTCTGTCTTCTAGCCAGAGCTGATTAGAACAGAGTGACATGTGTCTATATGGAGCGAGGCATCAGATCTCTGTATCAAGAGTTCGAATTAACAGACCCAGAAGCTGTAGTCAGGCCACTGTTGGACGCTGGTGCTATGAGGTCTCGCAGAATTGGGGCCCCAGTTGCCGCCATTGGAAACAAGGGCTACTGGCAAGCCAAGGTGGTGGAGAAGGGAAATCAAGAGACGTCAAGAAGCCTTCAGGCAGAGAGGCAAAAAGAGGAGGCTCGGTGGCTGAAGCCAACCTTAGAGACTCTAGAGCTCCTAAAACTGGGTCGGTATTCTGTCTCTCGACGCAGAAAATGTGTGAAATACAGCTCCACCCCTCGAAGTTTAGGTATGAAACATTTGAAAATTCTAGAAATTCTAAAGGAAAGGGGACCAACTTTAAATGCTTTTGATAAGTATCTCTTCATGACTGACAAGCCCTGTTGAAGAGCACCCAGGACCTCCAGAGAGAACAGAACTGATTACAATCACTGGCCGTTTGGTTTTGAATAAATGCCTTAAGGTACATTTCAAGTCTACACAAAACCCTCCCTTACCCAAACCTGGCTCTGACCTAGTTGCAGCTGTAACTAATTCGCCTCACCCATTTGTCCCTAAGCACACTGAACATTTTGTACTTTCAAAAGCTCTGGTGCAATAAATGGATTCAGGTTGAAGGTGACTTTATTATGTCCCTACTTGTAAGACTAAGCGGCTCAGAGAACATCTAGGAACATTTTACCTCTGGTTGTTTAATGGTACACCTGGGATGGTGTACATTCCTGAGGGTGTTGTTCTGCTCCTTCATAAGTAAATTCCTTCTGTGGATAATGAAAAAGTATCCTTTTTTTAAATTTGTAGCATTACTATTATTGAACTGTCAGATAAAACTCCCTTCAATACCAACTTCCTGTTCTTTGATGATGTTCAGTGGGTTTTAGGGTGTCATTAAGCAGCCTCACAACCTCAGACTGGGGGAGCATCTTTATTCCTAGCTACTGAGGAGAGTGTCCTGAGGTCTGGCTGCCGGGTGGCCAATGAGTGTGAACACTTCTAGGCACCTTTCTCATGGGTATTGAACCACAAGCTCTCGCGAGGCAGCACATCCTCTCGGAAAATCTCCTCTCTCCTTTCCTGAATCGGATCCCAGGGGGTGGTGGTAAATCTTCCACAAGCATAGGACGAGAGCCCATTGTGGCCCATGCATCGCCAGGCAGTCTCTGCCTTGGTGTGTGACGCGCTTTGATATTAGGAACGGCTCTGTTCTGAATGTGTGACATGGCAAAGCCAACACAGAAGTGGGAGGTCTTTTATTCCAGCGGAAGTGTCAAGTGTTCTTTGATTAAGAGCTGTGATTGGAACAAACATGAATTACTTCATTAATGAGGAAAAAATGGTTTTTCCATCTGTGCTTTTGATTCAGTAATGCTATTTCTGGCAATCTATCCTAAGGAAATGCCAGTAATACAAATATCCAAGCAATTTCACAAACGGAGATGTTTGGAATGGCCATATGGAAAGCCAGGAAAAAGAAAAGGAACGTGTTTGGAAAATCAAAGTATATTATAATAATGATAGATTATACAGCCTAAAGAGGTAAGAAAATATAAATACTGACACACATAAAAGTATAGAGATAATACTAATATCTGGAAGTACAGCAAAATATTTATTTTATCATACAACAAAATTAAATCTATATAAGGGAATGAAACTCAAGAGACCACAAGCAATTTAAATTGTTGCTTTAAGATAAATTGTAAAGTGAAAGGAACTATTAACTTTTTTGTGGTTGGTGTTCTTGATAAACAAAATTGACAGCTTTTCAAAAAAAATAAATAAATAAAGAGCCAAATCTGCCCTTAGAGGGACCTGAGGAACTGTGCCTCCCCCAGCTACAACACACCTTTTCAAAATACCCTTGCCTCCCTTGGACACGAAAGATTGCATAGTGTATGATTCCATTTATATGAACTATTCAAAATAGGTAAAATGCACAGAGACAGAACATCAGTCGATGATTTCCAGAGACTGGAGGTAGCGGGAAAGAGGGAGAAACTGTTTGATAAGGTCGGGGTTTTATTTCATCTGGGAGTGATGGATATGTGTTGGAACTATCTAGAAGTGGCGGTGGTTTTGCACAAACTCTAAATGTGCTCGACGCTGCTGCACGGGTCACTTTAAATGCTTAATTTTGTGTTATGTGAATTTCACCGCAATGTATTTAAAAAAATTTTTTTAAATGATGCGTGCCTGGGCCCCACTCTAGAAGTGCTGACCCAACGTGTCAGGGGCCGGGCAAGGCTCTGTATTTTATAAAGTTCCCCACGGGACGCTGGTACTTGGTCAGGATTGAAAACCTGGCCTCAGAGCTACCCCCCACCCTGCCTGCCTAATGTGCCATGGGAGCGGACTAACTCTATAAACTTTGTATTAAACACAAAAATTGTATAAAATTGTGCCTGTACTGCAGCCTGAATTAGGGAAATTTAAATCATCTGCTCTGGCGTGGTGGGCACAAGACGTGCACCTCCCAGGACATCGGGTGGGCAGGGAGCCCGCTCACCTTGCTGATGCCCTTGGAAGGGTTAGGGTGTGTCAGAGCTCGGGGTGTTGTGGGTGAACCCCATTCAAGCCTCCCACCAGGCCAAGAGCATGGCTACTCATGTTGCTTTGTACTCTTTAATCTTCTTGCGCAGGAGTCCTTGGAAGTCTGTGGACTGCTACCAACCTTTAAAATACGGACCATCTTTTAAGAAGGGAGTTTGTTGTAATCACTACCTAGAGACCAGAGACAATATTTTTATCAAAAATAGGAAGGACAGGGGTGCCTGGGTGGCACAACGGTTAAGCGTCTGCCTTTCAGCTCAGGGCGTGATCCCGGCGTTACGGGATCGAGCCCCATGTCAGGCTCCTCCGCTATGAGCCTGCTTCTTCCTCTCCCACTCCCCCTGCTTGTGTTCCCTCTCTCTCTCGCTGTCTGTCTCTATCTGTGTCGAATAAATAAATAAAAAATCTTTTAAAAAAAATAGGAAGGACAGATTGACTTTGCTATCCTTGAAATTTCTTTTATCTGCATCCCTTTTCCACCACTGGCGAGGGGTTTATTAATGAGCAGATCCTCTCAGAGCTGAGTAGTCTTCCTTACCTCTGAGGCTGTTCAAAGGTTAGCCAGGGGGGGAAACCAGAGCAAGNTCTGTCTCTATCTTCGAATAAATAAATAAAAAATCTTTAAAAAAAAATAGGAAGGACAGATTGACTTTGCTATCCTTGAAATTTCTTTTATCTGCATCCCATTTCCACCACTGGCGAGGGGTTTATTAATGAGCAGATCGTCTCAGAGCTGAGTAGTCTTCCTTACCTCTGAGGCTGTTCAAAGGTTAGCCAGGGGGGGAAACCAGAGCAAGGCGAAAGGCTCCAAAGCAGGTGTAGACACTGCACCTGCTGGCCTCCAGAATCGCCAAAAAAAAAAAAAACCCCCCCCCCCCGAAAAGGCACGAAGGGAAAGTCCTATGCACGGGCCTCCTTACTACAGAGTTCAGCACAGGTTATTAAATTGCCAGGAGGAAGCTCCCAGGCTGCCAAAGGTGTTCCCAAGGTCCATGCATCACTCTGCCGCTTNTGCTTATAGGAAGTTAAAGAACACTGCCGGTGTTGGGACCCTCTGCTTGCACATTATGGCTAATCATTTAAGGACGCTCAGGTCTCCAAAACGTCCCCTTTGGGCAAATAGATCTTGGCCAAAATTTAAACAGTAAGCATAGGCCCCTTAGGGTGAGGTTTTTGTTCGGAGAAATACGTAAAACGAGGGAGCATGCAGTGGGTCTGGTAATAGCCCACTTTCCCTTTGAGCGGTTTAATCACACGGGAGGTCTCGCACTTCATCAGGGTGTGAAATGCCTTATATTTCTCCTGGTTTCTTTTTTCTTCTTGCACAATGAATGCAAGTCCAAGAACGTGAATGAGGCCCTTCCCCACCGCACACATGCCCTCCTCCCACCCCCTGCCAGCCATCCCGGCTCTGACCTCCCGGCCTCCCGAGGACACCGCGCCCCTCCTTCGCGAGGTACGGTCCCCGCCGCCCGGCCTCGGCGGGGACGCCCGGCTCCGGAGGGCCACGACACGGGAAGCCCTCCCTCCCACCGCCGTCACCTCCGCCACCCTCGCCTCCGCCGCCACCGGCCCGCCCCCGCCCGGGCCCCGCTGGCCTCCCGGCTCCCCGGGCCTGGGCGAGGCGCAGCGCGGAGACCCCGATTTCTATGCACCCTGGAAAGGGTGATTAATTTAAAGTGAGTGGAGTCTGTTTCTTTAAGACAAGCTCATAAATCGTGAAAGATCACCACTTCTTTTCAAAAGCCTCTCCACGGTCTGAGTTTCCCTTCTGGGTCAGTAAAGTCATTGAAGCTTTAACGGCATGCCATGGCAGATTACACGACACAGCTGTCCCAGCACCGTGAAAATTAAGTTATGCCCCGTGTCAGCAAGGGGGTTTGCCCCTTTCTTTTCCCTCCCCTCCCCCACCCCTTTCTCTTTTCTCTCTATTCCTTCCCACCCCCTCCCTCTCCCTCTCTCTTCCCCCCTCCTTTTTCCACTCTTTCCCTCCCTCGCCCTCCTTCTCCCCCCTCCTCCTCCTGTCTCTCCCTCTCTCTCCCCCCTCAACCTCTTCCTCCCCGTCCTTCTTCCTCTCCCCACCTAGCTCCCTCTCCTCCTCCTCCCCCC
>NC_048234.1:38949734-38982093 GCF_002007445.2 Ailuropoda melanoleuca
CCCCCCCCCCCGAAAAGGCACGAAGGGAAAGTCCTATGCACGGGCCTCCTTACTACAGAGTTCAGCACAGGTTATTAAATTGCCAGGAGGAAGCTCCCAGGCTGCCAAAGGTGTTCCCAAGGTCCATGCATCACTCTGCCGCTTATAGTAAGTTAAAGAATACTGCCAGTGTTGGGACCCTCTGCTTGCACATTATGGCTAATCATTTTAGGACGCTCAGGTCTCCAAAACGACCCTTTGGGCAAATAGATCTTGGCCAAAATTTAAACAGTGAGCATAGGCCCCTTAGGGTGAGGTTTTTGTTCGGAGAAATACGTAAAACGAGGGAGCATGCAGTGGGTCTGGTAATAGCCCACTTTCCCTTTGAGCGGTTTAATCACACGGGAGGTCTCGCACTTCATCAGGGTGTGAAATGCCTTATATTTCTCCTGGTTTCTTTTTTCTTCTTGCACAATGAATGCAAGTCCAAGAACGTGAATGAGGCCCTTCCCCACCGCACACATGCCCTCCTCCCACCCCCTGCCAGCCATCCCGGCTCTGACCTCCCGGCCTCCCGAGGACACCGCGCCCCTCCTTCGCGAGGTACGGTCCCCGCCGCCCGGCCTCGGCGGGGGCGCCCGGCTCCGGAGGGCCACGACACGGGAAGCCCTCCCTCCCACCGCCGTCACCTCCGCCACCCTCGCCTCCGCCGCCACCGGCCCGCCCCCGCCCGGGCCCCGCTGGCCTCCCGGCTCCCCGGGCCTGGGCGAGGCGCAGCGCGGAGACCCCGATTTCTATGCACCCTGGAAAGGGTGATTAATTTAAAGTGAGTGGAGTCTGTTTCTTTAAGACAAGCTCATAAATCGTGAAAGATCACCACTTCTTTTCAAAAGCCTCTCCACGGTCTGAGTTTCCCTTCTGGGTCAGTAAAGTCATTGAAGCTTTAACGGCATGCCATGGCAGATTACACGACACAGCTGTCCCAGCACCGTGAAAATTAAGTTATGCCCCGTGTCAGCAAGGGGGTTTGCCCCTTTCTTTTCCCTCCCCTCCCCCACCCCTTTCTCTTTTCTCTCTATTCCTTCCCACCCCCTCCCTCTCCCTCTCTCTTCCCCCCTCCTTTTCACTCTTTCCCTCCCTCGCCCTCCTTCTCCCCCCTCCTCCTCCTGTCTCTCCCTCTCTCTCCCCCCTCAACCTCTTCCTCCCCGTCCTTCTTCCTCTCCCCACCTAGCTCCCTCTCCTCCTCCTCCCCCCGCCTCTCCTACTCTTTCCCCTCTGCGCTCGCGCTTTTCTCCTGGGAAGTGCACATCCCGGAGAGGCAGAAGTTGCCCACGGGGGGCCCCAGCTATTGAGACACAGTAAATGGAGGTGATGGGCCTTTCGCAGAAGAGCTATCAAAATAGTGCCTTTTGTTCCCCACCCCACCCCCACATCTGCTTCCTCTTCCTCCTTCTCCTCTCCCTCCCGCCTAGGACCTGGGTTGAACCCCCAACTTGTGGCAGCAACCCAGAACACAAGCAACATGCCTCTCTTAAGGTGCGCACTTGGCCCCTTCCCTTCCACCTCCCATCTCACCTCACCCCTTCTTCTGGATGGCCAGTGTGTGTGGGGAGGACCCTTCCAGGTCAGCAGCGTCCCTCCAACACGAAGCCCTGGTGGCCCTGTGGCCTGGTGGCCCTGTGGCCACTGCTCTTTTCTCTTTTGGGGAGCAGGCCCATAAGGGGAGTCTGAGCCAACAGCGAACATCACTGCCCTATCCCACGGGACGCCCAGGCACAGGACTTCTCCGTGACTCCGGTGGCCCCTCGACTCCTAGTGGATATTCACATCCGGAGCGGGAAAGATGTAAAACTAACCCTTCACTTCATTCAAATTCAGGCCTCTCTACTTAAAAAGTTTTAAAAGGCAGTCTAAATAAAGAAACCCACATTTTTCTACTTGCATTTACTCTGCATCTCCCAGGAGATGAGAGAAATGTTTACAATGTGACAAATTAAACCCTTCTATCCTGTTTCTCCAGGGAGGTGACAGGGAGAAATGAAGTTGTTTCTCTGAAGAGTCTGGATAGCATTTTGGACTGGTTAAGAGACCCCCTTCTTTAGAGGGACCCCTCTGCCCCCAGGCCGCTCCACTCCCTCACTGCCTACCGCCTTGGTCACAGGGTCACACATCACACCATCACACCCGAGGCAACTCTTTCCTATTAAAGATGCACAAATAAATAAAGCCGCCTCAGGAAGTTGAGAGTGGTCGTCAACGTGGAAGATATGATCATCGCTGTGCCTTGGAAAACGTCATGGCTATTTACATAATCAACTGTAATGCTAACTGTTAAAGTAGTCATATTATATATTTAATTACATACATCTACTTGATTAGGTGTTTTTGAGGGAACGTCTAAAAAGAGAGCAAAGTTTTGATGTTCTTTGTCTATGAGCCAAAAGGAAAACAATCCTTATGTCAATAATTAGGAGCCTTGAATGAAGGGATATTGCAAGGTGTCTCCTTACTTCTTTGGGGGTCGAGGTGTCCTGGGAAGGATCGGGGAGTTCTCTGAAGTTCAGCCATGTGGTGGAGAAATGATAAGTGTGCATGAGGGGCCCTTGGCTTTTTCCAAGTCCCAGGAAGGCAGGGCTGCACACTGTCTACTGGGCATAAACCCTCACCTTTCTTCTCCTCTCCCTCAAAAGCCAGCCCCTGAGGTCCTCATGCAGAGCCTAAACTTGGGCTGAAGACTTTCCAAAGAGAAAATGGAAGGGTGGGGTGAGCTACCCAGGGGCACCGACAGACCACAGGCTTCTCAGCTTCTCAGAATGGCCGCCATGCTGTGCTCTGGCTTGAACCCATCTGTTCCTGCAGGGTTTGGTTAATGTCTGTTTATTATGCACTATCTCACATAGGACGTTACCTTAAAAAAAAAAAAAACAACAACTGCCAACCCATGTGTTGTAGCATGGATTCCCCCAAAAGCAGACCATAAGAGAAGGACAGGGGAGCAAGCATTCAGTTAATCTGGGGTGTGATTCCAGGAGGGTGGAGGGAGTGACACAAGAAAGAAAGAAGGGCCTAAAAAGAGTGAATTGTCAAGGTTGCTGCTGTGGGTAATGCTGTTTTCATTTCCACCTACATGTTCTGAAAAGTGTCCCCAGTGCACTTGAAGATGCAGACATTGACCTATGGGCTCCATCTTTCCCACTGGTCAAAGGTGGTCCCACACATGTGAATCCCCCTGCTCTTCTGAGCCTGGCATTTTCCACATTAGCCACCACAGGCCTAGGAGGAGGCCAGAGCAAAAGTGAAGATGTGTGAGGTGATTTCAAGAAGGCGCATCACCTGTTCATGCCTGCTTGATGCCCTGCCCCTTGTAAATATGTCCTTTCCATGGCTCCCAAGGGGAGGTGGTCTCTACACCTCAGAGATGAGGCTTAGTGACCAGCTTGCTTTGCCCACAGTGCCTGCCTAGTGACAGATCCAAGTGAGGTTTGGTTCAGGAAAGTTTCTTTTCTCCATACATAGATGGTACAACCTAGCTCTCCAGTTTGAGTCTCATGCTCTTTGCTCCACTTTGCCTCTTCGCCTTTATTTTTACCCCATTTCTAGTTACCTCTTGAAGACTAGGGAGCCAAGTAGCCCCTTCGTAATGATTCAATTAATTGGGTTCCCCACCGAAGTAGAGCTTGAGACATAGTTTAAGGGCCTGTAGTTTTTCTTTTGAGACGTAGGGGATGCAACAGGGGTGGGGAGGTGCCACAAGGCAGGGAAGGCACCCAAGAAGGAGTGCATTATTAAGCCAGCTAATTCTGAAGACAACTGATTCCCAATCTTCCCAGAAAGTTCTAGGAATGTTGTAAAATACATACTAAAGAATGATCCCAACCATGGGGCCAAGGAACTGTGGTGCTTATGGCCTACATTTCCATGTCATAGTTAAGGGGGCACCAGGCTCAGTGTTGTAGGGAAGGTGGATTCCAGCAGCAACCCAGCAAAGACACAAGCACTGACAGCCAGGCTGAAGTGCTTCAACATGGAAGGAAGCCAAGGGGACGTGAGCAGAGCATTGACCCGGTCAGCTGCAGTTTCCCATGCATCTTGACCTTCTAAGAGACTCAAGTGACTTTTGGGGACAGGAACTCATTGTGATAAAATTGCTCAAGGCTCTTCCCATAATGCAAAGCTAAGATGTCAAGTGCTCAGCGCTATTTGTCGATACCCCATTTATTTGCTTAACTCTTCGCTTGGCTCCATGTTGTAGCTCTTGGGCTGCAAGCAGCAAGGTTCTATATTCCTAAGGCATGATATTTTTTTATATAACCCATTACTTGCAAATTCCAACCGCCTGTTAATCTTCAAACCACTATTTTTTTTTTTAATCTGACATTCATTTGCTTAAGCTTGAGATGACATTGAAAGAGATACAGCTGTAAATGCCACAGGTGGCAAATAGCCTTTTCCACTCTTAGGGCCACTTAGCACAGGGAGTGCTTCGATCACATTTTCGAGAGTCCCAAAGCTGGCTCTGGAGAAGCGCATGGTGCTTGTCACATAGATCCCAAATGACTGTGATGCCATCCAGTCTGGCTGTCAGGGCGTGTGTCTTTGCTGGGTTGCTGCTGGAATCCACCTTCCCTACAACATTCAGACTCCTCATGCCCAAGGGTGTTCTTCCCCGAAGTATCCAGCTTTGTTTGCTTACCCTATAACTTCACAAATTACCTAATATTGTAATCGGAATCTGGGAACATGAAATGCCATCTTTATTCTCTGCCTGGTGTCAGCAGAAGAAAAGGGGAATAACTTTGCAGAGTAAGTGACAGCTACAAGGAAGGTAATCATTCTTCAAAGTGCCATTTATAAGGAAATAAAATCAAAGGCAGGTTCTATCACAAAACAAATATTTCATGATTTCATTGTGCTGAAAATGAACGTAAGATCATTTTAGACAGTGATTTTTTTAATTGAAAATTGCAGTATCTGTAGTTAGAGAAGCTTGCTATTTCAATTTGCTTATCCTCTGCATAAATACCTCAAGTTTATGCCAAAAATGCCTCCCTGCTACAATCTCAGTCATTTCCTTCATTTTGTTACCCCTTACTGGAAAGGCTTAGCTTTAAGCTTATTTTCCATAAGTCCTTTTTTCATTTTCACTTGCTGATCCTTGCAGAGAAAGGCAGAATTTTGTCACTAAAGTACACTAGCGGTTATAGCAAGGTTGGTTTATAAAGAACATTCTTTCCCTGATTTTGTTCAAATGCAAGTACTGATACAATTTGATGAAAGTAGCTATAAAATATGCTGGGTATGTGGGAGGTAGGCGTACGGAAGGGGTTTGAGAAATTCTAATCCTGTAGCTCTCAAGACTGTGAGAGTTGGACCCCATCTGGTGTAAATGGATTAAAAATCTTTTCTCATTTCAAAGGTTTGATCTCAACAAGGGCTTGATTTGATGAAATCAAAGTGGCAGCTTGGATTTGAAAACTATTTAGAGTGGAACTTCCTGAAGTTTACATGTAAGGGAAGAATTGGCAGTGGTGTAAATGTGAGGTGACCACGTATTTATATGCGTGTTTCACTGGAGGTCTGTTTGCAGAGAGAAGGATGGAGAAAAAAACTTGAGAATGAGGATAAGTATCAAGTTACTTGTGTAGTTTTTATGTCTTCAATTGGAAAGTGAAAGAATTCTTATGCTTTGAAAGGACAGTCTCTTTCTGGAAAAGCCATTCTATATAGTGTCTTCCCTTCTTCCTCCTCATCCCACCCCTGACATATCTCCCAGACCTCTGCATTTCAAGTTATTTTCCCCTTACTCGTGTGCTATCATTAGTGACAAATGCCCCATGTAGGCACAGGATAGAAAACAAAAACAAAAATATGGCCCCATTGCTAGATGGTAGATAAATTTTGGACTATAAGAATGGCCTACATATGTGGTATCTAAGGCCTAAATTCTTAAGCATTGCAAACAATGTTTTGTTAGAGAGGAATTCACCTTGTTTTAACTGAGCTGGGGCCAGTGTTTGTCTCACTGAGAATTTGCAACTCTGTCATCTCTGGGATGATCCAGAAATAGTTTGGCATAGTTTCCCATCCCCCACCACCCCACACACTGTGGTTAACAGAAACTCTGGCAATTTCTGTCTTTGCTAGGAAGCACGATCTACACAGCATTCGCAATAAAAAAGCAGCTGAAGAAAATCTGGTTCAATATTCTGCACATATTCTGTGGTGATGCTAGAGGCTAGCAACGTGGCAGTGATAGATATGACACTTGAGGAAACAGAAAGCAGTGACCTAAATTGGCCATGCTGCTCGGAGTTGGCAAACTGAGTGCAAAAATCATTGAGCAGGAATTTTTTTTATGCATGAGAAACCCCCAAGATAGAAATTAAGCACCTCTGGACATACAATAAATTGCCTTAGTCTTTAAATTCACCCTCAGTTCTATATGTTGAACATAAGAAGTTTATTGAAAGCATGAAGTCTGCTACTGGAAAAAATGCAATTTAAACTCCATAACACACTTTCACCCTGGCTGCACTTACTAGCCACTCAACTCTTTGTTCTCCCTTCCATATTTGCTTTCCCCTACAGTTATTTTATCACCTATATATGGGACTATAACTACTGTATAGCAAATAAACTTAGAATTCGTTGCATGAAGTAAAGGTACATAAAGGCACTGAATTTGTTTTCTATTGCCACGGTAACAAACTACCCTAAATTTAGAGGCTTAAAACAATACAAGTTTATTATCTTACGGTTCTGGGGTCAGAAACTTGAAACGAATCTCTCCAGACTAAAAACAAGGTTGTTTCTGGGGGTTCCAGGGGAGATTCCATCTCCTTGTCTTCTTTAGCTTCTAGAGACTGCTGGCATTCCTTGGCTCTTGGCGCCCTGACATCTTTAAAGCCAGCAATTGCATCACTCTTGCATCCTTCTAGAACTCTCATTGTCCTGCTTCCCCTTTCACACATAAGGGCGCTTGCTCTTACATTGGACCCACCTAGATAATCCCCATCTCAAAAGCCTTACCCTAATCATATTTGCAAAGTCCCTTTTGCCATGTAAGATAATAGAGTCACAGGTTCTGGAGATTAGGAATTTGGTGGGGACATAACTCTGCCTATGACAGGTATATAAAATTAAACACACACTCCTGAAAAAACACTGCTCTATCAGTCAGGTTTTAGTATGCTAAATTTATTCTTTACCCCATTACCTAAATTTAATCAGTCCTACTACCTAACTTAGCTTTAAATGAAGAAAATTAGGGAGGCATTATTTTTCTGGACTGTTTAACAAGTACCTGACTGGCTTCAAAGTAATACTATGCTTTCAAACTTTTAGCATAGATATTTGTTCATTTTTGTTCTTAGTGATAAGTGAACTAAAGGCAACATCCCCTATAATTATTTCTGATCTTGGTATATGTCAACAAGAATAATCTAGCTCTACTGGATAATTCTGTTTATGGAGATAATTGGATAAGGAGAATGCCACTGCCAGGATACCAGTTGGTTATTATAGATATTTGGCCCTGGCTCATCTAATCCCATTTCCGATGTGAAAAATCAGCTTTCAGAATTTCAGTGAATGACAGATTCACAGAATGGTGGAATGAGGACTTCTATAAATCTGATCTACCATAAAAGTGACAAAAACATTGGTAAAACTTGTCAAGATCAACAGTTTCATGTCTCTGAAAATTAACCATCAGCCTACAATAATATGAAGAGGGTTTATTAAAGAAAAACTGCTCAACATTATTAAAAATAGCAGGGTTCATGGTATTTTAAATTTGACCTACTCCCATTCCTTTCTCCCCAGCTCCACAGTAGCCTTGAAAAACAGCCTCACACCTACAGTAGCAGCTACTAGCGAGGGAAGCCCAGGTGAAATCCCACACCTAGAGCATTGTCACTATTTGGCCTGTCTTGCCTTTCTAATAATCTGCAGGAATATTTTCATTTGTAGAGTTCACTACACTAGAAAAAAACCTACCCCCAGGGCATTTGTCAAAAACAATCAGAGGCAATTGTTTACCATTGCAGCTGCCTGAGGGTGCCATACCAGTTGGAGTAAATGAGAGACTTGCCAAAACCTAAAAGGAAGATCTAGGGAGTGATATGTCACTAGGGGGCTTTGAAAACTTCTGAGACATTTCTGAGGACCTGCAAGGCTGTGTGCATGTGTAGTGTTGTGCGCCTGACCGGGAAAGACCTAAGAGAGCCCCAAACTATAACCTCTGTCTGGCCTTGAGGCCCTGCACAAGCAGGAAGTGAAGATTAAGGCAGAGATGTAAGATGTTGGAGCATCAAGGGCTTATCTCAACATGCTCAGAGCCCTTCAACAAAGGCTAGAAGACTTACTGGTTTAATGTATGTAATAAAATCTCTAACCAGTTGTTACCTGATGGCTAAGGAAAGACTTCAGTGACTGTACACTAAAAGGGTAAGAATTTTAAGAATTATCCCGGAAAGGCACTAAAGAAGCAGCAACAACAAAGCAACAATAAAAAACTGTGGGTTGGAGTACAGATAATCTGATTTGCACAGTTGCCACAGTATATTACATAAAATGTTCAGTTTTCAATAAAATGTTATGACATACAAAAAAATAGGAAAGTATGGTCCATACAGGGCAGGGGAGGGGGGAAGAAAGAAGTCCATAGAATGTGCCTCTGAGGAGCCCCAGATATTAGATTTACTAGAAAAAAACCTGAAGGAAACCATGTTTAAAGGATTAAAGGAATGTATGATGGCAATGTCTCACAGAATAGAGAGTATCAATAAAGAGAAATTACAACAGAAAAGAACCAAGTAGAAATTTTTGCCTTACAAATACACCAGAGGAACTGAAAAACAATATGACCAAGAAGAAGAAAGTTTAGACAACTTAGGACAGGTCACTTGAGATTATCCCATCTAATAAGCAGCAAGCAAAAAATAAAAATGAAAATGAAAATTAATAGAACCATAAGACACCGTTAAGCATGGCAACACACACATAATGGGAGTCCCAAAAAGAGATAAGAGAAAGAAAAGAACAGATAGAATATCAGAAGCTGATGGCCAAAATCTTTTCAAATTTGATGAAAGAGATTAATTTGCAAGATACTCAAAAGCTCCGATAGGATAAACACAAAGAGATTCACACCTAAGCTCATAATCAAACTGCCAAAAGTGAAAAACAGAGAAACACAGAAGTAACTTCTTCTGTTAGACAAGTATTGACCTAATGACAAAAACCAACAAAGATACCACAAGAGGGAAAAAAAAAAAAACAACAACACTATACGCCAACATCCCTTATGAATATAGGTGCTAAAATCCTCAACAAAAACTAGCAAACTGAATCTACCAACATATAAGAAGGGTTAGACATCATGGCTAAGTAAGAGATTTATTTCAGGAATGCAAAGTTTGTTTAACATATGAAAAATCAATTTTGTTAATAGAATAAAGGACAAATGCCATAAGATTGTTTGAATAGATGGAGGACAAGCACTTGACAAAATCCAGTGGCCTTTAATGATAAAAACACTCAAAAACCAGAAGGCAACTTTTTCAACCCATAAAGGCCATCTATGAAAACTGCAGAGCTAACATGTTTAATGTTTATGATCTGAATGCTTTTCCCTAAGATCAGGAACAAGACAAGAATGTCTATTCTTGGCACTTCTAGTCAACATTGTATTGGAGGTTCAGGTCAGGGAAGTTATGGAAAAAATATAAAAGCCATTCGATTAGAAAGGAAGAAGCATAATGCTATGTTATTATGGTATTATGTTATATTATGTTAGAGACATTGTTATTTCTATTGACATATGACGTAATCTTGAATATAAAAATTCCTAAAGAATCCACAAAAAGAGTATTAGAAATAACAAGTGAGGTTGCAAGGTACAAGATCCATGTAAAAAAGATAATCTATTTTGCTTCACTAATAATGAACATTCCAAAAATAATGAATGAAATTAAGGAAATAATTCCACTTAGAATAGCATTAAACATAAAATACTTAGGAACAAATTTAACAAAGGATTTTTCACCCCCAAATCTATAGATTTTTGTTGGAAGGAATTAAGAGACCTAAATACATGAAAAAAACACCTCATGTTTATGGATCAGAAGACTTAAATTGTCAAGATAGGAATTCTCCCCAAATTGATACACCCTATCAAAATACCAACTGATTTTTTTGTGTGTTCATGACTATTGACAGCCTGATTTCAAAATCTTATGGAAATGCAAGGGACCCAGAAGAACTGAAATAATCTTGAAAAATTGCAAAGTCGAGAGACTCCTCTTACCTGATTGCAGAACTCATTACAAACTGTAGAAACAATAGACATATGGATTAAATGGAATGAAATTGAGAGTCCAGAAATAAACTCTTACATTTATAGTCAACTGATTCTCTGTGAGGGTTCCAAGGCAATTCAGCAGAGGAAATAAACTTTCAACAGATGGTTCAGAGACAACTGAATATTCTATGTGAAACTTGACGTTGGATCCCTATCTCACACCATAACAAAAATTAAATCAAAATGGACTATATGCTAAATACCCAAATAAAATAGCTAAAACTATAAAACTCTTAGAAGAACCCATCAAAGTAAATCTAATAAACTTAGGTTAGGTAATGGTTTCTTAGTTATAACATCAAAAACATAAATGACAAAATGAAACATAGATAAATTGAACTTAATTCAAAAAACAAAACAAAACTTGGGGCACCTGGGTGGCTCAGTTGGTTAAGTGTCTGCTTTCGGCTCAGGTTGTGACCTCAGGGTCCTGGGGACCGAGCCCTTGTGGGGCTCCCTGCTCAGTGGGGAGCCTGCTTCTCCCTCACCCTCTCCCTCTGCCCATCCCCCTGCTCCTTTGTGTGCACTCTCTCTCTCAAGTACATAAATAAAATCTTAAAATAAAATTAAAAAAAAAACTTTTGTTCTGTAAATGCTATCATCAAGAAATTGAAAAGACAGCACACAGATTGGAGAAAATATTTACAAATTTGAGTACAAGGGATTTGTGCCCAGAATATATTAAAAAAAACCTCACAAGTCAACAATAAAAAGACAAATAGCCCCATTTAAAAATAGACAAAGGATTTGAATAAACATTTCTCCAAATAGAATATACAAATGGTTAATACAAGAAGAAAAAGTGCTTAACATCATTCGTCATTAGGGAAATTAAAGTATAATAACAATGTGATACCATTTTATACCACAAGGATGGCTACAATAAAAACGATCATTACAATGTAGTGACAGTGGGGATGTACAGTACGTGGAAGTTTCTAGGTTGCTGGTAGGAATGTTAAGTGGTGTAGCTTCTCTGGTAAATAATCTGACAGTTCCCAAAAGAACTTAGCCATAGTTATCATTTTACTCAGCATTTCCACTCCACATATCTCCTCAGAGAAGTGAAAATATATGTTCACCCAAAACCTTGTCCATGAATGTTCATAGCTGTGTTTTTCATAATAGCCAAAAAGTAGAAACAACCCAAATGTCCATCCACTGATGGGCAAACAAGATGAGGTCTGTGTCTGCAATGGAGTATTATCTGGCCATAAAGGACTGACACATGTCAGTATTATCTGGCCAGTATTATCTGGCCAGTATTATCTGGCCATAAAGGACTGACACATGCTAGACACGGATGAACCTTGAAAGCGTGATGCTAAGGGAAAGAGCCACGCACCAAAGATCGCACAGCATATGACTCCACACTCAGGAGATGTCCAGAGCCGGCACAGCTATGGAGACAGGGAGTGGATTCCCGATTCCTTAAGACTGGAAAGGAAGGGGCCGTTTGAGTGAATAAACAATGAATGCTGATTCTTAGGGCCATGAAAAATTCTGAAATGAATAGTGGTGATGGTTGCACGATCTTGTGTATAAACTAACAGCCACTGACTTGTACACTTACAAGGGCTGTAATTCTGTTTGCTTGCACATAACCGATTGTGGTTCAAGGTGAGCTTGTTGTCTCGTTGGTTGGTTGGTGTGTGTGTGCTATGGGGGAAGGGTGGACCCTACCCTCCAAGGGGATGGGTGAGATGGTTTGGGAAAGAGCCCGGAAGTGATAAGTCCCAAGTCGGCTTTGAAAAGGTAAAAAACAGGGCTTGAACGACAGGGCTCTGGTTGAAAGGAAAAATGGAAGAACAGAAAAGAAGTCTCTGACCATTTCTCATTAGCGGGCTTGAACATCCCTGGGTGTTATTATTAGTCCTAAGTAATCGTCATGTGGACTCGGGAAGGGGTGTGTGTGGTGAGGGTGCGCTCTGAATTTTCCATTTAGTTTCAAAGTTTAGGGGTTCCAGTTGGGAAGATGCATCCAGGGGGACCTCGACTTGCAGAACAGACACAGAGCAGGTGTGGAAACATCTACCAGGAGGTGGTGGCTGAAGTAGCTTGAGGACACGAGGTACACAGTCAGTCGAGTGACAAAGTTACCAAATCCTTACTACACGTAAGCCACGGCAAAATATCCAGCATTGTGGGTCTGTGACAGGTGCAAGTTCTATGTGACTGTGTGTGTGAGGATCCGTGCGTGCAGCGTGTGGTGTATTTGCATGTGTGTGCATGTGCGTGCATGGGAGTGTGCGCGTGTGTGGCGTGTGTGAGAATCTGGAGACAGCCAAGTGTTCTTTATTCCCCTGTTCTAAAATGCATCTCTCTCTTATCAAGATGGAATGCTATCCATAAAAGATCACTTTATAATTTCAACTAATGCTTACTTTTTTTGTTTGTTTTGAATGGACTTTATTCTTTAGACCAGCTTTAAAGCTACAGAAAAGTTGAGAAAATAGTAGAGAGAATTCTCATATATCCCTTCACCCAGTTTCCCTGACATGAACATCTTATGTCTGTATGGTATATTTGTTACAATCAATGCAACAACGCGAATCAATTATTATTAACTAAAATCCATAGTTTATTTGATTTCCTTTTCTTTTTGCTTTTTCTTTTTTTCTTTTTTCCTGTTCCAGAATTCCATCCAGGCTATATTTACTTATTATGTCTCCTTAAGCTTCCCTGGGGTGTGACAATTTCTCAGAGTATCTTTGTTTTCGATGACCTTGGCAGTTTTGAGGGGCACTGGCCAAGTATTTTGATGTTTTACTTATAATATGGCAAAAAAGTATTTAAATAACTAACACTTGCTGAGTATTTCATTCATGGTATCTCTTTTGGTATTCACTGTATTTTTTGTCTTTGGAGGATTACCATTTTTATGATTTCCCAGGTGAGGAAACCAGACTTTCTTTTCTTTCCCATGATGCATTTAACTTGAGAATGCAACAGTTGAGCTTTGGTAGGAGGTTGAGGACGGAAATGTATATTTTAAACCTTATAAACAAGTTTACTTTCCTGCACTGCAGCCCGCAGTGACTTCCAATTACCTCCGCCCACGAAGGCAACTGAACCTTTTCTAAAAAGGATTTACACCTTTGAAAGTTGTGAGATGGTGTGTTTGCTGATATTCTTTTAGAAGCCTGCTTCTCCCTTCTCCAAGCAGGTCATTCAAAACGCAGGTGGCAACGGGATGTCACAGAGACACAGAGACCTGGGAAAACTGTCCCCGTGTCAGATCCTACAGCCACTGCAGAAAGCAGCCGGCCAACTGCAGGCTAGGGCTGGGCCCCGTCTCCCTTCAGTCCAGCCTCTTACAGACCAGTCACAGTTAAGCCAAATGTCTGACCATTTTTTCATCAGCGAGCAGATAATAATTCAAAGGCCCGGGCCAAAGCAACCTCTCTGAAAAGATCTTATGAAATCATTTCTCTTTGCAAATCCATAAAAATCGCCTCGGACTCCTTATCAATAGAAAGGCTCAGAGGGAGAGCAGAAGTCATTGGATTATGATGTGCTCGTTTTAATGAAATTCCTCTCCTGCTGAGAAGTTCCCTGCAGATTTTCCATATTTCAGCCTGGGAAAGGTTTGATGCTTTCCTGCCAGTGCCAAGAGTTAATTGAAAACATTTCAGGATAAATTCAGCTCCGGGGCCAATGCTTGGAGCCCATCATTATTCTTAGCAATAATAGAGGAGTAATACAATTATTAATAGGCATGTTGTATCCTCTTAAAGTGCCCATGAGTTTATGAACCGTGTCTTCGATATTCTTTCTAAAACTCCACACAAAACCTTGAAGCTAGAGACTGGGAACTCAGAAGAAAAATGAGCTTTGCTGCTAAATTATATAGTTTGGCTCTTCCTGTTTTGTAGTGGATGCATGGTAGTAGATGATTGCTGTTTTTCCCCAAAGTTCTATTTTCAAATCTAGCATTGGGTTTTGAGAAATACACACTTACGGATATTAAAAGAAAATGTCTGTAAACATCAGCAAAACAATTTATGGAATTATAATTGTGTGATATTTTAAGACGTGCTCACTAGAAGGAACTCGCATTTTGACACCATCTATCAAAATTGAATTGGCCTTAAATTGAAAATCCATTCTATTTTACCCTCTACCTGCTTTTTGGTTATCTCCTCAACTTTACTGAATAATGCAGAAAACTAATATTTAGTACTTGTTATAAATAGGAATTCTCATCTTCTTTACTTGTTAATGCAAGCTTAGAATGTTAATTCTTTTATTACCACCGTCCCATCTTGTTTGAATACCTATGATCAAAACTTTTCTTGAAACTTAATCTCTCTGGGGTTCTTGTGGAAATGTTAGGATACCTGAATAAGACACATCTCTGTCCTGGGTGCTCCCTGTTAAAAAAATGCAATCAACACCACCCAACCTTCCGATCTTATCATCCTCTTGCTAGGATTCACAAACAAAATGTGTATGAAGGAATGGGCTGTCACACAGTGTTATTTTTAAGAACAACACTACAGCTTTAAATCTCTACTACGGCATTCAAGTCATCCAATCATTGTATCAACTTTTTGTTTTCTAAGAATGCATAAGAATTTTACATACATATGCACACATATATATATATATATATACACACACACACATATATATGATGTATTTTTTAGTATTTCTACATACCCATTATCTACATGGGGAAAACAGAATCACGGTATAAGGGAATAAGTGGCAGTAGGGGCTAAAATTCTCATCTGCTCTTGTTTCTTATTCAACTTGCTTTCTAGAGTGTAAGCTCATTGAGGGCAGGGATGGTTCAATCACTGCTCTTGTCTCCTATGCCTAGAAAGGTACTGAGCTTTCACTGAATAAATGACTGAATTTTCTGGCTCTCCTTGATTCTATCTTTTATATATGGGGAAACAAACACAATTAGAAGTAATTTTCTACTTCATTAAACTGTGATGGCTTGGTTTTTGGAGTAAGTGGTTCTATAATAAGATCATTTTAATTTAAGAGGCATAATAAGTGCTTTGAGGATATCGTCTTAGATGTTAGCCAGAAAGGTCACTGCTTCCATAGAGGGATTTAAGGACTCTCCATAAAACTACACCCAAGATGCCTCTGTTCCATCCAACAGACTGTGTGGAAACCCATCATCCTCCAGCTTGTTCGTGTTCCTTAAAGCGTGATCAATAGAACCTGCGGAGATGCCGCTCAAGAACAGATTCTCACGCCCCAGCCTGGAGAGATTCTGATTCGGTAGGTATCAGCCCAGCTCCCCAGATCACTCTTATGCCCACTGCAGTACGGGGAACACCATTAAAGTTTTGATCCCCGTGATTGACTGTGGCCTGAGAAGGAGCTGTTACGATACAGATGTGATACGATCATCTACTTTGATATTTACTGTAGGGGGAATGAGCTTTCTCTAAAGTGAAGCCTAACTAAAGAATACACCAACAGTACCAGAAAATAAATCGACACAGTGAAAGAAATAAAAATTTGACTGCAATCCTCTCACCCCTCTATACTTCTTTTCAAAGCCCCTCTCAGTTTGCTGGGGCTGCTATAAGAAAGTGCCACAAATTGAGTAGCCTCAACAACAGAAATTTTCCATAGCTGTGGAGGCTGAAGTCTGAGATCAGGGCGTGGGCAGGGTTGGGTCCTTCCGGGAGCTGTGAGACGAATCTGTCCCGTGCCTCTCCCCTGGCTTCTGGCAGTTTGCTCGCAGTCTTTAGTGTGCCATGGCTTGCGAAGCATCACCCCATCTCTTTCTTCCTCTTCACATGTGTTCTTCCTATGTATGTCTGACTGTTCCCAAATTTTCCCTTTTTATAAGGCCACCAGTCATGTTGGCCCATTCCAGGTGACTTCTTTTTAACTTCATTAATTACATCTGCAATGATCCTATCACCAAATGAGTTCACATCCTGAGTTACAGGGGGTTAGGATTTCAAAACACAAACTTGGAAAGGAGAAACACAATTTAAGAAAAACATCCTCTATCCTGGACAAGTAGGCACCAGGGACACTTGAGCTTGGTGGGGCCCAAGCCAGGCCCAGGGCAGGCTTGGCTCCTCTGTGGGATGAATGCACAGAAGTGTCCCCGTGATGGCAGCGACATCAAGAGTGGAACAGACTGTCCAATAGAGTCTCAGCTTGAACTGCTGGGTGAGGGGTATCACTGGGGAGTGGAGCCACTGAAGAGGAACTGGGGAGACCAGAGTAGCAAAGGCTGAATCAGAGGAACTAAGGAGGAGGACAGAGAAATTCCTGCCACTGGTGACATCTCAAAATTTCTATATGCAGAAGCTTAGGGGCACCGGTGCCGAGGGAGATTGGGAAACGTGCTTTGAAACCATGCTGACTCGGCAAGTGTCTCATCATTTCCACACAGCTCATGTCAACATTCGTTCGGATGGCTGGGGTGGGAGGGTGTCGATAGCACCCTTCCCTCCCTGCCATCCCCGCTCTTTGTTGCTGGCCAGTGATGGTGAGAATGATGATGATAATTATGACATGTCTTTGTAGCATGTAGTATAGTTCCTGGGATATGAGATACTTGATAAAAGTTGATTGAAGAGGTGGCTCAGAAGAGCTAAGGCCTCACTGAAGACCAAGCATGTTTATTTCATGAAAGAAACATTCTCACTGGTGACATCACAAGCAAATTAAAATCAGATGGCGTGCCTGGAGTGTGCTTAGTTGACAAAAAGAATTTATTCCAAAAGATGTGGCTGGGCTCTGGGATGTTTTATAGAACCTGTAATGGGAAGGGAATATTTACGATGAGAGTCAGCAAAAGAAGCTAGATGTTGGAGTCACACATGGAGGGTCCTTTAATTTTATCATTAATCAAAGCTACCTTTGCCACTCTTTCCCAATGGGGAAATGTTTGATCAGAAGCTGGAGAAAACTTTCAAGGGCCCCATACATTTGAAGTAACCCTGTCCCTGTGACTGGAGTAGCATGGTTTATGGGTCCAAAAATTATAAGAGCGCTGGGGCGCCTGGGTGGCACAGCGGTTGAGCGTTTGCCTTCGGCTCAGGGCGTGATCCCGGCGTTGTGGGATCAAGCCCCACATCAGGCTCTTCTGCTATGAGCCTGCTTCTTCCTCTCCCACTCCCCCTGCTTGTGTTCTCTCTCTCGCTGGCTGTCTCTATCTCTCTGTCGAATAAATAAATAAAATCTTTAAAAAAAATTATAAGAGCACTTCACATTTGCCTGGGTGTCCACGTGGCGCAGGATCAGCTGCAGAGGAAGACCTCATTTGGACTGCATCTTCCCTCTTTCGGAGCTAGTAGGGTTGGTACGATCATCTCCATATTCCAGTGACAGTAACCGATGTCATTCACTCACCATCTGCTCATGTTCCTGCACATTAAGATATGGAACCTCCATTCCTGGTTCTTTAGGGAGTCCTGGGTTTGTTTTTTTTTTTTTTTAATAAGGATCCACTCAGTTCCTAGGGCATCGTTTTTTCCCCTAGACCCTTCTGTATCTAATTTTCTCTTTTCCTGGGCTCTCATTCCCCACTCTGCATTTTGCATCTGTTTATCTACTCAAGCACTAATCAACAGTGAGGGCTCCTATCCCCTATTCCTGTTTCTTCTTGTTGTATTTGACCTTGCTATCCTCTTTCTCATTCTCTTCTCTTATTTCTGACTTCCCCACCACTAATTATGGTTTGTTTCTCATAAGAAGCATTTGAATTACCTTTTTGTGTTCTGCAGTCAATCTGTCCCTTCAGAAGCTTCCTTCTGTGCCCTCACTTCAACCTATCAAGGTCCTTCCTAAATAGACAAATTCTTCCTTAAAAGGAACTTGGGTTCCAGCTGAGAAAGTAAGTTTTCTTACTTCCCTTTGATCTCATAACAAATCTCTAAGGTTAATAATTGGTCACCTCTATTTTGCTTGTCTGCAAAAAACCCCATAATATGTATCGTTAATTCCAAGTAAAGATGGATTGCAAAGAGAAAATGTTAGTAACAAAGCAGAAGAAACAGTTTATATGATGTGTAACATGGGAGTGTGGGAATGGACGGAGGAGGAAATGCTTAGGAAAAGTTATTGCTTTCTTTAAGAGGACAAAACAGAAACTGATTAATTTTAGACATTGAGAGAAAATAGTAGTTAAATATATGAGCTAAGTTGAAGGAGGTACCCCGGAAAAAGATAGAAATGCAATTTTTAACTTCTAAACAGTTGGGGTAGGGGGAAGACATTAAAAAAAAAAAAAAGAAAAGAAAAGAAAAGAAAGAAAGAAAAGACATGATCAATCCAAAGAAGGCAATCAAAGTGGGAGTAGAGAAAAAAAGAAAGCATGGTAAATTTAAAACACAAAGTGAGAAGATAAAAATGAATTGAAACAAACCAGCAACCAGTAAATGTAAATAGATTTAAATTGCCAAAGGAAAGATACAAGCTCTATTGGATTATAAAAAAAATAGTACAGATCAACCAACCAATCAAACAAAAGTCACCCTAACCAACTGTGTGTTCTTTATAAGAACAAAAATAAAAGAACATAAAAGGATTAAGAGCGAGGAGTTATAAGAAGCTGTATCTCACCCTGAATAGTGTTAGAAGGCATAAGAGTAGGATGAAACAAATCACAAAATAAGATATGTATTTTGATTTTATTTAAATATGTAGAAAATATTGAATGGTTTTATGTAAATGCCATAGATTATCTCTAGGTGTTATTATTTTGGGTGCTTTTTATTTTCTTCTTGATTAACTTTACTTTGTACATTTTCAGTGTGTTTGCATTATCCCGTAAAAGGAAAAAGCAGAGGAAAGTGAGGTTTATGTTACAAAAAATAAATAACATAAATTAACAAAATAAAAGCAGATACAGCAGCATTATTAAAAGAAAAGAATAGATGGAAAGACAGAAGTCATTAAAAGGGCAAAGAGTTATGTTTCATATTTTTAGAAGATATTTTGTGTCATGGAGATAAAATGGTCATGTAACTAAGTGCATTTAACACTATACTTCAAAATATCTGTGCAAAATGTAATAGAAACAGGGAAATGAATGAATTAACTTTGATGATTCCACAGAATCCACAGTAAAAGACTTTAACTATCTTTTGAAGAAAACAACAGGAAAAATGACATGGAGAATTAAGATAATTAAATCAATATACTGTTACCAGAGGAGAAGTGGGTGGGCGGATGAGTGAAATAGGTAAAGAAGATTAAGAGTACACTTATCTTTTCAGTTAATTTTTATTTATTTTTTTATTTTTTTAAAGATTTTATTTATTTACTTGACAGAGATAGAGACAGCCAGTGAGAGAGGGAACACAAGCAGGGGGAGTGGGAGGAGGAAGAAGCAGGCTTCCAGTGGAGGAGCCTGATGTGGGGCTCGATCCCATAACGCTGGGATCACGCCCTGAGCTGAAGGCAGACGCTTAACCGCTGTGCCTCCCAGGCGCCCCTTCAATTAATTTTTAAAAAATAATCTGTACAGCCAAGGTGGGGCTCAAACTCATGATCTGAGATCAGGAGTCAGATGCTTTACCAACAGAGCCAGCCAGCTGCTCCAAGAATACATTTATCTTGATGAGAACTGAATATATGGAATTGTTGATTCACTACATTTTACACCTGAAATTAAAATAACACTGTGTGTTAACTACACTGGAATTTAAAAAATAATAAAAAAACCCATGAAATAAATGAACACTAAAATTTTAAAAAATCGATACACCATTGTAAAAAAGAACACTAACAAATTAGAGACTACACCTCCCTTTCTCTTTCTTTTTTTTAGAGACGGAGGGGCAAGGGTAGGGAGATAGAGAATCTTAACCTACATGCTAGGCATGGCCTCTGATGCAGCGCTCAATCTCACAACCCTGAGATCATGACCCAAGTTGAAATCAAGAGTCAGCACTTAATTGACTGAGCCACCCAGGCACCCTAGCACCTTCCTTTCTCATAGACCTAAAATATACACAAAATTTCATCATATTGATAGACATAAATGAAATAGCAGTAAGTTGTAAAAAAAAAGCAGAAATTACTAAGCTATTCATTAATCGCTTTGATTAAAATTATAAAACGAGTACTCTCTGGAATGAACTATGATAAGAGAATAACACATCAAAGCCTGTAAGATGTGACCTAAAAGTTGCACAGAAGAAAAGTAGTTTCCAGAAATCAACTTATTAGAAAACATGAAAATAAATGAGCTAGGCATTTAGGGCAGAAACCCAAGAAAAGAACAAAAACTAAAAAAGTAGATGAATGAAATAATGGCATAGCAGAAATTAACAACAGAAGAAACAATCCTAGCATGAAATTCAAAACTTGATTCTTGAAAAGACCAGTAATATAGAAATTACAAAAGAAAGAGGGTACGTAAAAAGTTAAGAACGAACGAAGATAAAGAGAATTTAGAGATTAAAAAATATGAAAGAATATTTTATGCAATGGATATAAAGTTTCAAAAATCTAAATGAAATAAATTTTATTTTATAAAAGTATAAATTACTAATAATAGCTCAAGAAGTATAATTCCTCAATATATTAATAAGCGAAAATGAAACTGAAATTTCCTTAATTTGATAAAGCATGTACTAGAAACCGATATCAAACTATATAGTAGAAACATTAGAAGTATCACCCCACCTAGAGTCACCATACAAGAAGAATGGCCACCTATTATCATGTTCTCTTATTTAACATTGTACTGGCGATCCTAGACGGAGCAATATGACTTGAAAAATAATTATGATGTATAAATATTATAAAGGAAACAATTTATCAGTAGTTTTCAAAAAGTTGTACACAGATCTTTGGAGACTCCTCAAGACTCTTTCAGTGGTGCCATGAGGTCAGAGCTGTTTTCATAATAATCCCCAGGCACTATTTTCCTTTTGCACCGTGTTGACATTTGTTTGTGCTGTTGGAGCAAAAGCAGTGGTGAATAGAACTGATGATTATTTAGCACAAATCAAGGCAATGATACCAAACTGAACCAGTTGTCGATTCGTCACTGCCAAGCACCCACACTGTGAAAATTCGACAGTTTCACGTAAGAATGACCTTAATTAAGCAATAAAAATTTTATTTAATCTTAAGCCACGAATACACATCTTTTTAATGGTCTATATGATGTAATGGGAAGTATGTTTTAGACATTTCTGCTGCATAAAGTCACGTGTGTGATTGTGATGTAAACTGAACTAGCCATTTTCCGTGGAACACCATGAAAGAATGACTGAAAAGCTAGCTATGTTTATTCAGCCTTGGATATTTGGCAAACATTTTGTCAGAAATAAACACAATTCAAGGAAAATAACAGGATTTGTTGCCAGTAATAACGTTTGATCTTCCACACAAAAATGAGAATTTTGTAAAACTTGTATCTTGCACTGTGAATGTAATATATTTCTAATTTAGAGAATTTTATAGTGCTATCAGTGGTGATATTAACAAACACTATTTATTTAATATCAGAAAATAAAATGTATTAATATTTGGATTATCTTCATAACTCAGTGACAAATATTTTTTAAAAGACCAGTGGATGGTATTACAAAATCATGTACCAAGAGAGACCAATAGATTTTAATGTCATAGATTATGAAATGTTTATTGGTATGGTTTCAGATTCTGACTTACAATTAATCTTTAAGAAATCTACCACTTACTGAATATTGTTGTATGCCAAAGAAGAATGTTCACCATTATCGGAAAAGACCATTAAATTTTTCCTGCCTTTTCTAATTATATATCTAAGGCGAGATAGATGATTTTTGTTGTTGTTTTGGAAAAGAGATTTATGTTTCCCAAAAGTGTATTTTATGTTAACATGTAATCAGTCTATTATTATTTTTAAATGAACTAATAAGTATTTTAATAATTTATCTGTTTTAATTGCTAATATGGTAAACATGGATATACGTGACCCACTGTGTAGTAAAGAAGTTAATGTTGCCCCACAAGAGATCTGGCCTCTACCCTCAACTTCTAGGGGGTGATTTTTGTTTGCTTGCTGGCCTTGGACTAACCAGATAGTAATGATATGATTTAAGTTGAGGGCTGGCTGCACCTTAGGGTGGGGCCGACCGAGTCAGAAAGCCCAACAATGTGATTTACGGGTCGCTAGATCAGTGACTTAGAGATTAACATCAACTACGTGAGTAATCAACCAATCATGCCTGTATAACGGAGCCCCACTAAAAACTCTCAACACTAGGCTTGGACAAGTTTCCCTGGTTGGCAATAATCTGTGTGTATTTTCACACCAGGAGAGTCCATGGAGGCTCTGTGTTTGATACTTCCCTGGACTCGACTACAAACTTCTTCCCCTGTTGATTTTAATCCACATCCTTCCCCTGTGATAAACCATAACCGTGAGCATAATAGCTTTTGGTGAGTTCTGTGAGTCTTTTTAGAGAATTACCGAACCTGAGGGTGGTTTTGGGAACCCCCTCAAACTTTCAATTAGTGTCCAGAAATTCAAGCAGTCTTAGAAACTGTGCCCCCTAACTCTTCCCACCCATGTAAACAAAAGCTTGGTAATTTTTAAGGATATATATTTTCCCCAAACCAAAAAGTTTAAGAAACATTAATATATTTTCTTTTCTTTCTTTCTTTCTTTCTTTCTTTCTTTCTTTCTTTCTTTCTTTCTTTCTTTCTTCTTTCTTTCTTTCTTCTTTCTTTCTTTCTTCTTTCTTTCTTTCTTTCTTTCTTTCTTTCTTTCTTTCTTTCGAAAGAGAGGAAGAGTGAGTGGAGGGGGGAGTAGGAGGAGAGGGAGAGAGAGAATCTTAGGCTCCATATCCAGTGTGGAGCCTGATGGCAGGTGGGGCTCGATCTCACAACCCTGAGATCATGACCTGAGCCAAAATCAAGAGTCGGATGCTTAATTGAGTGAGCCATCTATGCGCCCCTAATATATTTTCTATATATCTAGAAAATCAAAGAAAAACCTCTTTGATTTTCTAGCCAAATATACGACTCTGCCAATAATTAGAACCCTTTAGAGTTCAACAAAGTATTTAGATACAGGATCAATGTACAAAAACCAAGTTTCTCATACACCAGTGATAATGAATTAGGCAATATGATAATAATAATAATAATAATGATATAACATAAACTACAACGCACCCAGGAATAAATCTGAAAAGAAATAAAGAAGACCTGAATGAAAAAAAAAAATAAAAAATAAGACCTGTTTATATTTCAACACAGCATCTAACTGGAAAAAGTCACTACTAGATAAAGGTGCCAGTTTTCTCCATATTCATATATGAATTATATCCAATACAAATAAAAGCTCAGGAAAAACTTTTTAAAGAAAAGCCATGACTGATTCTAAATAGCAAATCGGATTGCCAGTCTTTGGTAAATAAAATAGTAGAACAGTATTTCAGGTCTTTTCTGGCTTTTTGGTTCTCACATTTTATAAATTCTGAAAGTTAAGCTATAAATGACTCTCTTATTTCTCTTTTCCTATCAGTCCAGCAGAAGATGTAAGAACAGAACCCAAGGAAATGATGACTGTGGAAGAGTGTTTGGAAATTGGCTTCCATAATTCTTCCCATCTCCAGATACAGTTGGATTTTGACTCTCTTCCACTAAGAGGTGGAGTCTGTTTCTCCACGCCTTGGAGTTGGGCTTGGTCACGTGACTTGCTTTGTCCTGTGGGACATTGGCAGATGTGATGCAAGCAGCAACTGGAAAAGTTCTTGCACATACGGGCTTCTTCTCCTGCCTCTTTTGGAGTCCAGCTGTGATGAGAATCCCAAGCTAGCATGCTAGACATTAAGGACCCATGTCCCAGTTATCCCTATCACACCAGGCAGTTGGCAGTCATGTGAATGAGGCCCCCTAAAATCAATCCTCTCCCCCCTGACCCATCAGCTAACTACAGCCAAGTGAGTTCTGAAATGGTCAGCACAATTCCCCAGCTGAGCACCGCCCAAATCTCCTATCACAACATTGTGACCAAATAAATGACAAAAACTCCAAGTCACTAAGTTTTGGGTTATCTATTAAGAATAGAAGCCAAATAATAAAATAATTTCCTGCCAGTATCCTAAATATTGGCATTCTTTTTTTTTAATAGTTTTGGTTTCAACAAATGGAATTTTGCAAAAAGAGAGAACAGCCAGATGACAACGAGCAAGGACTACATTAGACAATTTAGATGAAATATGAGTGTGTTATTTATTTCTAGAGCTTACTGAGGGTTATTTTAAAAATAATATGCAATATGCAATTAAATGATTCAATTACTCATTATAGATAATTTGTTTTCCAGAATATAGTTGAACATTTCATTTTGGCACATGTCAAAAATCAGGGTTTCTTATGGCTGAACAATTTTTGACTTAGCTCTTCATTCTGAACCCCACTAGAAGACAGCTATCCAATAAACTGCAACATTATAGGATTTAATTGTTCCACTTGTAAAGCACATCAAAAACTGGAATACTCGGCCATATACAGGAAAGTATGTATTTTCCCCATCCGTATCTGTGAGGCAGGAACACGTTTTAAGAAAGGTTAAGACACACAAAACAATTTGTGAATGGGTATAAGGAAAGAAGTTGTGTTCATTCTTTAATAGAGGAAGGATGGTCTTGTTAAAACACGCAAAGAAGCAAGATTCAGGAAGCAGTTTCCTAGCATGGACACACTCCCCGCAGGCAGGAAGCTTCCCTTTTTGGATCCCTGCTATAGTTCCCGTGCCACACCTGTCCCTTGGCTCATAGTAAGTGCTCAATAAACATTGAATGATTGAGTGAATGAATGGAAGATCTCTTGAGACTCCTCTTGCTTTAACATTTTTATGTTTCTATGATTTACTTTCATCTGCCATATGCTTTTACAAATAGAACGATTTTATAGTTTGAATTATTTTAGGATCCCCAAAACATCACTTTTTCTTCAAAAGAATTTGAGGTATACTGAGTAAATGAGGAAAAGGGGGGTACAAAGCGTGATCACAAATGCTGAATCTATACTTTATTTCTTCCTTATGGTTTGAGTATTATGATTTTGAAACATTTTAATTATGAAAGGGTAATACATATTCATTGATAAAATTTGGGCAACATAAAAATACAAGGAAGAACATACTAATTATCGGCAATATCACCACTGTTAACATTTTGGCATTGGATAGATGGCTAGGTAAAATCATTTGAATTTGGTGCAGTATTTCAAAAATCCATGGACTATTCAAGCTTTTTATATTTTAAGAATCAATAATGGCATAAAAGCTATGATCTCAATCTTATGACATAAACATAGATTACATATGCATCAACCTATTCATTGAATAGCCACAGTTGAGTTATTAAAAATCAGTTCCTTCCTCTGTAATATGGAAATAACAATATAACACAAAAATGTTGTAATGATGAAATGATTTAGTACATATTATGTGCTCAACACTGTGCATGACACCTAATAATCAGTAATGTTAACTGTCATTATTACTATTGTTTTAATGCCATGGCATAATTTTGGTAATTTTTATTTTCCTGGAGGTAGTTCTGATTAAGACCTTGATTACTACTATTGCTATAATTAAGTCTATTTTTGTCACCTTTATTAGAAATCCA
Source organism: Ailuropoda melanoleuca (assembly GCF_002007445.2). Lineage (NCBI taxonomy): Eukaryota > Metazoa > Chordata > Mammalia > Carnivora > Ursidae > Ailuropoda > Ailuropoda melanoleuca. Next base: position 38,975,652 of record NC_048234.1, read on the forward strand.
GTGAATTCATCTTGCTTTTTAAGATTTATTCGTAGTATCGGTCTCTTGAGCATTTTAATATTAGGGGTCCATGACCAGAAATGTTATTATTCCTTGGTCCCACTCCTCCTCAGACCTCTCTGACCTCCTCTAACCCTTCTGGGAGTCCTTTTATGGGCACCCCCTTCTCTCCCCACTGCACTTCCCCGTCTGTGCACTCTCCTTGGGTGTGTCAGTCTCGAGTTTTAACCATAATCATTCCATAAGTCTGACTTCTGCCCCAAGCTTCAGACCTGCGGTTCATTTCCTGTAGTGCACGGCTGATTGCATAGTCTGCTGTCCTCAAACATGACTTGCCCTCCAAACTTTCCTCCTCTAGGACTGAAGATGACGTCATCCACCAATTTTCTGAGCTCTGAGCCAGAAACCCAGCCATCATGTTGCCCCCCGTCAACACTCCATATTTGACCAATCACAGCGTCTTGAATCTCCCATGTCCCTCCTCTCACTGTCTCTGTTTGATGGACCTGGTAGTAATTCCCAAACTGCTCCCCTAGTCTCTGGTCTTCATTTTTTTTTTTTTTTAAGATTCTATTTATGTATCTGAGAGAGAGTGAGCAAGAGAGAGAGAACAGGCGCGGGGGTGGGGAGGGGTAGAAGGAGAGGGAGAAGCAGACTCCGGGCTCAGTGGGGAGCATGACATGGGACTCGATCCCAGGACCATGAGATCATGACCTGAATGAAAACCATTGTGTACCCAGCTCAGGAAGGTGAACTTCTGGAGGTGTCAGCTGGGGATTCCCAGAGGCTTCTCATCATGGCCACTGTGCATGGTAAAGTCAATGCCTAGAGTGTCATTCAAGGCTTCTGTGACCTGGTGTTAACCCTTCTTTCAAGCCTCATTCCTGCTACTTCCTCCTTTATGCATTGACGGTCACAAATAGTCAGCATGTGGGCACGCACATACACTATGCTCTTCCATCCCTCCGTGAGGTTCCTTCTGGTGGAAATGTTTTTCCACATTTCTCCTTACTCCCTCCCAATCCTGTCTTCAGACCTAGCTTCAGTGTCACCTTCCCCAAGAAGCTTTCCTTGAACTGAATGTTGGGCTCAGTCATTCTATCATTGTCCTCTGTGCTCAACACAGCTCAAAGTATGTGTGTGTCTGTCTCCCCATCCTGACTGCCACTGGTGCAGGGACAAGACTGTGCCGTATTCACACGGGTCCTGCCACACAGAATAGACCCTCAACACATGACCCTGGAGCCAAAGTGACCTGTTTTGTTCCTCCCTCCCTCCCCTCACCTGTTCAGGATTACAGGCAGTAGTTTTAGTCATCAAATCTTCTTGCAATATTTGCTACAGAAGGGTGCTCCTGATGGGGTCATTACCTGGCAGGTAAGAGGTCTCACAGGTTAAAACTGAAGGTTGGATGACTGGCATTTTCACAAAAGAGATACCTATGAGGAAGTCCTCAAATCTCACCAAAATATTTTGTTTTGGTGCTTAATAACATCTGATCAGTGACAAAATATACGATATGATTTGGTTGTGAATTATTATTCCATTCTGGTATCCAAGAGCCCACAGATACCTTATAGAACTTATAAACCTGAATATAGACATGAACTTGTAAGAAAATAGATAGATACCCAGAGAACATAGGGGTGTCTATAAAGTCTGGACACAGATAATATTATTCTATTTTTTGTTACAGAGTGACGATGTCCTCGATGACATTGTGCCTATTCACCTGTTTGCAGACCTGACCACGAACCGTTTGCCTTGGGAAGACTCATCCAAACTACACGGATCCCGTATATCAGTGCCACCGAGAGTCACTTGAGTCTTTGATCCTTTTTGTGCAAGTGGACTCGCAGCCCTACGAAAATCACCAACATATCGTTTTGACAAATGCCATGTCAAAAAATGCAGACGTTTGCTTTTTCTACGGAACCCAAGCCCCCCGAAATAAGGGAAGGAAGGATTTGAGGATCTCAGGCACCCCTCCGGCTTCCGTTGCATGCATATTACACAGGGTTTGGAGGTAGCCCTCCGAAATATTAGCTGAAAGCTTCCTCAGAAAGCAAATCTTTCCCACATCCTTCCCTGCAGTTCTTCTTTAAGAGGTGTCAGCATGGCTGAAAGAATGAGGTGGCTGCACATTGTCTGGCCATGCTATTATGTGCTTAACATTTCCATAACAAAAGTGCCACTCGACTTCTCCCCGATTAATGCAGCTCGAGGGCTCTTGTCGGCCTTTAATAAAACATTGTTGAAATCATTTATTTAGAGCCCCTGGTTACTAGTGGGAGAATGACCATCTTTGTGCCAAAATATAGTGTATACAGTCCACTATTTTGTAGTAGATCATTCTGTTAAGAAATTGATTAAATGGATGCCTTAGAAGGTATTTATGCTAATAGCACATTACTTATGTCATTCAGATAGTCAAGGGTGAACCTTTTCAACTGTCCAGCAGAGACAATCCCTCGAATAGAATACAGTAACATCCAACTTTACTTAACTCAGAAGGCTGCCAGACCACTGGAAACCCAGGCCTCCCAGAACTCCTCTCGGGCTACAAGGCATTTGTAAGGGGCTGCCTCCCAACAAGCTTACTTTGGGGGGCTGGGAGAAATGGGGTCCACTGACACAGGTTTGGATGTCCCTTTAGTGTAATAGTGTAAGAGGTCATGAAACAACTAACGTGCACTTTTCGTTTTCCCGGTTTGAAAAGAGGTACGTTGAGGTTATATTCGAGAACTTCCACAGTTGAGCCCAGTAAGCTGATGATGCAAAGCCAAAGTTTGAAAGTAGAGAGATTTGTGGTGTACAGCTTGATGTCTCTGGGAGTTCTCATGGCATTTCTGTCTTTTTGTTTCTCTATAACTTGGCACTGCTGGGATGGAGTGCGGGGTTTGATTGCAGAAGGGATGAGGAAGGATGCCCCACTCCACGTGGTTTCTCTTGACTCTTCGAGAGAGATGCTACGGGTTCTGAGTGTGTCTTCACCCATGTGGGCCCCATTGGGAGAGCTGTGGTGTGCCCCAAATGTGTCAGAGCATGGTGGCCCCTTAAGTCTGTGGCAGTTGGCACCAGGAACTGCACCCTTAGTTATGGGCATTTGTCAGGACCCTGACTAAGCACAGGGAGGTCCTCCTACTTAGTACGAGAATTTCGTTCCCTCCAACCATTTTTCCCCGTCACATACGTGTATGGCTGGCGTACATTGCTGTATGTTGTTAAAAATAAACAGAGACCTTATGTTATGTCCATTGTGGTCATAAACAAAAGCGTTGCTGTGTGCTTGGGTGAGCAGTGAAGCCTGAACCTCCTTCTATTTACTGTATGGTCACTGTCAGTTCAATGAACTGCCTCCTTGTTCTCCACCATTGTCCCACACTCCCTTAAACATTTGTCACTGAAGTGCCTCCAAAGACAAATAAACCGTCACTGAGAATGCAAACCTGCTAACGGGGGAAATGGGACCAGCCTCAAGGACACATGATTTTACATGAAATCCTACAGGAGTTCCTTACACCCCGGAAGACTTCTGAGAAGCGTGGCACATTTCGAGAATCCCTAGGAAAAGCCGGAGATACTCTTTCTTTCAGTAATGGTACTTCCAGGCATTCTCCATGAGACATTTGGCCGTCTCAAATGTCCAAAATTCCAAAAGGTTCCCCAGAGAGTGTGAGATATTACAGATGTCAACATCTGTAAAAATTCTTTCTGCCTAGGAGCAGATGGCAACATACGATCCCATAACTGAAGGTTCTAACATCTCAGCAACCTGTTCTGGAATCCACTACGTCTGTAGAGGGACGAGGGGGCTCTTGGGCTCTAGTATAGAACTGTTTAAATTAAAATGAGCCACCGATCAATGTTCACTTTCTTCAAGGAAGAAAGCATAAAGCCTCGTGTCCTCTCTCCCCAACAGCGAGCTGTGTTGATTTATTCCAGGCAGATGCTTTTGACAGGACCCTGTAAAATCAAGTCGTGAGTTTATTGTACCAGTTAATTATCAGGACTTTTCTAGTGCTAATGCCTTTTACTTCTTACTGGGGAAAACTGGGCCTTTTACTGCGACAAAGACTTAACTTTTAGTCAAGAATGTGTTAAAATAACAGGAGATGGAGATGATTTAAATACATTTAAGGACAAACGCAGGAGCATTGCTAACTGGAGGTTTGTAAAGAATGCTGATTTCATTTACAAGTCCCTTGGAATACTCTTTGTTCACCTCCCAAAGAAACAACGTTTTCAGCTTTGTTTTAACAATACGTTTACTCAACCATTCAGGTGACTGGGGATTGCCGCCACACACCACTCTCCTAGGCTCGGCTGACACGACGTCTCAGGCTTTCTGATGCCACACATATACCAATCTTGGTTTTAGATCCAACAAGAAGTGCCTCGAAGCCCTCCATAAAAGCTGGGAAAAGAGCGAGTCAGAGGCAAAAGAAACCTGGAAAGTAGGGGGTGGGAGTGGTGGGGGGAGGAGTTGGAAGGGGGCATAGCTTTGTTAATTACTTCAGGCAGCGGAGAAATCTGGTTATGTTTTCTCAGTACATGTTAATATCATATAAAGAGACAGGAGATCTTGCTAATCTGTCGACCCCTCAGACAAAGTTTATTTGTGGTGACTTTTAAACTCCTGACTCGCCTTCCAATCACCGCGTTTAAAATGAAAAGCTTTAAATAAACACCAGGAATAGAAGATAAATAAACTTTTTTTCCCTCTTGCAAGTGCCTAGCTTGGCGAGGTTCAGACTCAAATCCCCAGAGGACAGAGCGCTCTCTTTTGTGTTAATGTTTAAAAGATTTTCCAATGCCGGAGTTTATTCCTACTGCAAACATTTCTATTTACAAGGTCAAGTGTATCAGCACTCGACACAGCTTAAGAGTGTAATTATTTATCTAAGGGCGTTTGAGTGTAGATCAGTAGCTCTGGCAGGAACCCAGCCTTCAGCCCACTGCTAAACAACTCCTCACAACAATATTACAAGTTCTGGTGATTGTTCCTCTCCCCAGTGTGTTTACTTTTGCCCGCCTGAATGTTTTGTAACAAAATTTTGTACTTTTTCACCCGAAGTGTGAAAATGACTTTGAAGGGTGTGCCAGGTTTCCTAAGATCTATTGGTAACAGATGTTATTGGCATGTTTGATTGTAGGAGAATGTCTATAGCCAGATAGGACACTCCTGGAGGAGGGGCTTGGGGGCTCCCCGTGGAAAAGGGGGGAGGGGAGAGAGACCTCTGGGTTATCCCCAAACTATGTAGGGAGGACAATATTTAGTGAGTTCTCTCCACAAATGTAAAAACCAATGCAGGCCAGTGGGTTATATCTTTTTAGCTGCTTCATTTACACATGTCTAATTGTTCATTAAATTAGAGGCAGAAATAATAGCCCTCAGTTCTTGTCTTGTACTGCATTTTAATTTCAGTTGATGGTTGATAGATTCCCAGTGGCCCCTCCACCCCCCTCCTTACCCCTTATTGGGTAAACCACAATGTAACTCTGGAAAGTAACTACACCATATTCATTATTTAAAAACTCTTTACTGATGTACACATTTTAATAAAACAAATAACAAAAAATACACAAAGCCATAGTTACTTAAAACATAGGACTTTTTTTTAAAATGATGTCTATAAAAATACAATGTTTAAGGCAGTTTGGAAATGCATTTATACATTTCTACAATGTCCATAAATTCTCTTGAAAATAACAATGTTAACTTCAAATCTATAAAATACACTGTACATTTTAAGACTGTTCTAGATAGAGCACACTTCACAAGGGACTGTGGGTTTGGATCCCCAGTGACAAACGGATTCTATACATTTCAGGGAGGAAAGGTGTAACGTGGTTGCAGATTTAAAATTTTAATTTCTTTTTAAAAATAAATTATTTCTGAAGCATACACTTTATAAAAATTCTATATACAAAGTACAGCAACTGGTAACAAATCCCAGTTTTAATACACTTTATATAGAAGTACCAGGGTTTAGCACCCTGATAAAAGCAGAGGCGATATATTCTCTCCGCATATTTGTACATACAATTTCTTGATGTAAAGAACAAAAATGACAACAAGACAAACATCATAAAGAGGCTTTCATAGATGGCAGTGCAGAGCTCTTTTACATAAAAAGTTGCATTGTTCAACCACTAGCAACTCTTCAGATCAGCATTTTTTGACCCTTAATCCTAAGAAACGTGCGAAGAGATCAGAGTGGTGGCAAAGAAATTAAGGTCAAGGGCTCAAAGTTATCCAAAACTAATTCAGGCATATTAACCCCTTCCTATCCCTCCTCCCCCGCCCAAACAGAATTCTGAGCGCTGACCGAGAGTAAACACAGGAATCGGTAGTGGGACTTTTCTGTTTACTCAGGATTGCAATGTCCTCACTGGCCACAATAAAAGTCGACACTGGCACCCCCCCTTGCGCCCCCCC